>NC_137822.1:34385641-34676818 GCF_963921795.1 Nannobrachium achirus | reverse complement strand
CTCACCCCATCCGCAAACACAGCAGCGGCGGGCGGCGGTGGCGTCCCCAAGGGATGGACGGCCAGCAGAGACAGGCTGGGGACCGACGCTCCTGCCCGGCCAGACGTCCGTGGTGGGGGGCGGTGCGCGGGGACATGGCGGGCACCATAGAGGTCGTGGCCGCGTTCTTAGCCAGGGCTCCTCCTCACCCGCTGACCCCTGGGCCCACGCGGCGGTGCTGGGCGCCGCCGCCTCAGATGACCCACTCCCTCACCTTGCCGATGACACACAAGTCCAGCACCAGCACAGCCATCCAGACGTCTCCGCGCCTGAAAAAAGCCACAGACGGCCGCCGCCCTCGTTTCAGCCGCCATCCGTGCAGCCCCAGCCTGGGGGACTCGGTGGGAGTGGACGGAGACGACGAGCGGGGACTCTCAGGACGAGACGTGCCACAACAACCACGTGTCGCTTCTTCCCGGGTCCAAGGATGAGAACGGCCTCCCCCCCGGAGAGCGGAGGGTGGTGGAGTGGAGGGCTAAAGCAACGAGGAGCGAAGATAAAGCTGTCGTCGGCGTGAACAAGACCTCCAGGCACGGCTGTCCTCCCTCTGTGGCGCACCACCACACCGAGCCTCGACACAGCTCCTCTGTGGTGGGCCGCGACGGCTCCAAGCGCCAGGGGAGCACTACGCCCTCTCTGGTCAGGAGGAGGAAGCGGCTGATGGTCAGGAGGAGGAAGCGGCTGAACAGGACCATAAGTGACCCTGGAAAGGAGGTCTCCTACTGCACCACCCCCACACAGACCGAGGGCTCCTGTCCGTCCCCACCTCCATCAAACACCCCAGACTGTACTGCTCAGGTTCAGTCTGAGCTCCACCCCTCTCGCTGTCCACCTCCACACAGCAGACATGACCCCACAGACACCACCCGAAGTTCATCTCCACCTCCAAATAGCAAACGTTACACCACCCAAAGTCGTCCATCTTCAGCTCCAAATGTTAAACCGCTCACCGCTCAGATTCAGGCTGAAAAAAGCCCGCACCCACCCCCACCTCCTGATTCAAAAGACCGCACAACCCACGTTCGAGCGCAAAGCCTCTTTGCGTCCACGCCTCCAAACACGGAGCATTGCACCACCCAAACGCAAGCCGAGTCACCCGATCCTTCTCCTCCTCCTCCACCCTGCCCCGCCCAGACACAAACTGACAGTATCTCCTCACACCTCTCTGTACATCCCAACCCCACCCACATTCACACCCACATCCCCTCTATATATCAGACTGTGACTCCAGACCTTTGCTCCGCCCAAATAAAAACTGTGCCTTACTGTGCCTCCCCGCCTTCCACGTCCCAGCCGTGCGCTATTACTCCACCTTGCCCTTCTCCACCCAGAGCAGCTTCTACAGTGCTTCCAGCGGAGCTCCCAAAAAAAAAGTATTCCTCCACCTTCTGTGCCAACCGGCTGCTCGGCTTCAGCCATCACGTCCTGCACCACCCAGACCCCACCCACAGCACCAACTCCACCCACAGCACCAACCCCACCTGTCCCCACAACACCAACTCAGACCCCACCCACAGCACCAATCCTACCTGCCCCCACAGCACTTACTCCACCCACAGCACCGACCCCACCCACAGCACCAACCTTGACCGCACCCACAGCACCAACCCTGACCCCACCCACAGCACCAACCCTAACTCCACCCACAGCACCAACCCCAACACCACCCATAGAACCAAACGTGCCCCTACTCACAGCACCAACCCCACCTACATCACCAACCGTGACCCCACCCACAGCACCAACCCTGACTCCACCCACAGCACCAACCCCGACCCCGCTCACAGCACCACCCCCAGCAGCTCTTCCCTGTCCACCTCCTACGCCTACCATTACCCCAAACTCAGGTCCATTTCACACCGTGTTCTCTCCTCCCACGGCCCTCGGCACAGCTGCTGCTGCTGCTGCTGCTGTCATGCCACGCAAAACGGCACCACCCTGCACCACCCAAAGCTGCACCAAGAGCTCCGTTTCAGACACGGCGCCGTGCGCGCAGCTTTGCTCCTCCTTTACCCCGACCACAACCGCCGCCGTAACTCCCAACGGACCCACCACCCGGCCTCCACCCGGACCCACCACCCGGCCTCCACCCACCGCCCGACCACCGGCTGCAGCGTGCAACGCAAACACAACAACATATCCACTCACAGCTACGACTATCGACCTAACACCTTGCACCTTTGTCACGCAGACGGCCCTCTCTTGCACCTCCATCTCGTATTACACCACCACCACGCTCCCTACCGGACCCCCCGGCCATCAGCACTTAAACGCCACCCCACCTCCTTACACCACCGTCATACAGACCGTCTCTCATTGCAACATCCCGTGTCCCGTCGTCCCGTCGCAAAACATCCCCTCTGCCGCCCCGGCGGCGGAGGTGGCCCTCTACTCCAACCTCGTGGCCAAGCACCACCTGTGCGCGTCCTCGCCGCCCATCGTGAGGACTCTGGCGTCCGCCCTCCAGAACATGCATCAGTCGTGCGCGGCGGCGACGCCGACCAAGGCGGTCCCCCTGTACTCTTCCACGTTCCGCGCCGCTCCGCCCTACACGCCTCCCGCTCAGGCCCCGTACAGCACTCAGGAAAAGAAGAGGGGCGTCCGACTCCCACCGCCCCCGCCGCCCCCGCCTCCGCCCTATACCCCGCGCAAGGAGGGCAGCGCCACCCCGGGCCCCGCGGCGCGTCGACCCCGACCCTCAACGCTCAGGGCCCACAGCAAGGTCAGCAGCGCTTCATTAGTTATTATTAAAGTAACATTAAAGTAACACATTTTTAATGCAAGTTATACGTTTGAAAACTTGTGAAAAGGGACATTCTGCATAATGAGTACGTTCTACTTTTGGTACTTTATAGGACAACGTTATCTTTTTTACAACAAGGGTTCATATTTTAGATAGTCATTAGAAAAAAGAAAAGAAAAGAGAAGTGTTAAAATGTTTTAATTTACTTCTTTCTATCGTTTTAGTGATTTTAACGATTTTGATTTGCATGCATGCCCCCAGGTTAGGGGCATGCATGCAAGTGGCTAAATGTGTATTTTTTAGACACAATAAGCACATTTGCAAGATGCACTGCAATCTTTCATGGGCAGATGTGACTTATGGGGGCTGGTGTGAATAGCAACAAATAAATTGCTGGCTTATTGTGTCTAAAAATACATTTTGCCACATGTACATGTACACTTGCCCCCACCCACTGAAATCAAAATACAAAAATCGCTAAAACAATAGAAAGCAGTGAATGAAAACATTTAAACACTCATATTTTCTTTTCTCTAATTACAATCTAAAATATGAACCCTTGTTGTAAAAAAACAAAGTTGTCCTTTAAGTACATTTTGATACCAATGCTTTTGTACTTTTAACTTTTAACAGAATACTTTTACATTGCAGCATTGATGCTTTTACTTGAAGTGTTTGCCATTAATATAGTCGTTGCAAAGGCATTAACTGTTTCTCAGAGTCCCGTGGTCAGAATTTTCTGCTGAATAAGAAGTAGTTCCAGTGATTTGTCCGTCCTGTTTTTTATAATAAACCAGTAAGACACCCTAAGGGCGAGAAGCGACCTCGCCCTAAAAGCCTGGCTCCGCAAGGTTACACTTGAGCACCTTGTTTTGGTACACTGCAGTACAACCAATGCCTTTGCAACGACTATATTATTACTAAAACGACAAGCTTTAGGTCAAAAAAACTAACACGAACAAAAACACGTGAATACTTTTTCCACCACCGAAGGTCAGCGACAAGGACAAAGACGTGGAGGAGGAGAGAAAGGAAGGGACGACGGGAACGGGGTCAGCCCCGTTGTGCCCGAGCCCCCCTCCTCCGCTCACTGTGACCAAGGGGCAGCAGCAGGTCTCCTCCTGCTCATCCTCCTCGCCCTCCAAGACCTCCTGCTCCAAACCCCTGTGTCTCAGCTCGGCCCAGGAGACCTCCTGCTCCTCCAAACCCCTGTGTCTCAGCTCGGCCCAGGCTCAGCTGGGAGCGCTCCACAAGATGCTGTGCTCGGTGGCACCCATCAGAGCCAGGCCCGGCACGCCCAGCAGCCAGCAAACAGCCCTCGCCACCACCAGCCAGCAGCAGGGCTGTCCAGGATCCTGGGGCTGCTCCATGGGCTCCGTGGAGCGGCCCCCCACGCCGGCGCCGGGGTTCCTGACCAGCGCCCAGGCCGACACGCTCAGGTAGGGCAGGGCTACCAAATAGAAATGTTCAGAGGAATTAATATTTTCAGCATGCAATCAAGGGTAAAATCACCATCAAGGCCTGCCAAAAACCTGAAGATTTAGTATTGAGACTACTAAAATATGACTAAACTAAATGGGATTTTATTCAAAAGACTAAGGGAAAGAAAAGCAGTTAAATCACACTTTGTGATACATAAGATACACCTCCATTTGGTCAGAGTTAAGGGGAGACCTTGACATTTTAAAGTTTGAGAACTACTGATTTAGACCAAAATGCAGGTTTAAATTGAATTCGGCAATGAATCTCTGTATTAACTCATTTGCTGCCAAAACCGAGGAGCCCGAGAATTTCCCGTTGTACGGCCCTGCCATGCCCGAGGAACCCGAGAATTAAAAAAAAAAAAAAAAAAAAAAAAGAAAAAAAACATTTAAAAAAAAAAAAACTATAGTAGGCATGATAGCGATCGCGAAATCGCATGTTTAACCCCCATAGCAACCCCATCTTTCAAGCATGGCAGCCATCTTTGTTTACATTTTAGGAAAACATAGTGGCTGTTATCTCATGAATGCCTGAACGGATTTCCATTCGGATTTTTTTGTTTGAAAGCTGTGAGCAATGTGGACACACGTGGTGCATGATCTAGGCATGGGTGTGCATGATCCATGCACTATGAATTACATGGAAGTCTATGGAGACGAATGGCAGGATTGGAGTACGAAGGTATTGTTAAATGGCAGCAGATGAGTTAACGATTAAAAAGGCTCCCTCAATTGTATCACGATATATACGATACCTCTGAAAAGGCATATCGTGGAGACATTGTATCGTCTCAACGATAATTATCACCATATCGCCCACCCCTAGTCTCTCTCAACGATATATTTATCACCATATCGCCCATGCACCCCTATACTATACGCTCAGGCAAGTCCAGGAGATCCTGGGGGGGCTGGTGTCGGGGGCCAAGTGCAAGCTGGACCCCGCCAGGGTGACGGAGAAGCTGCTGGGCCCCAACGGACCCCTGCACGACATCCGCTCGCTGCAGACCCAGCTGCAGAGCCTGGAGGGGGTCCTGGAGACCAGCCAGAACACCATCAAGGTCCTGCTGGACGTCATCCAAGACCTGGAGAAGAAGGAGGCTGAGAGAGACGGGTGAGTTTCTCTCTCCGCAGGCTGTGTTTGGCTGCCCTAATAATATAGGCCAGTGGTTCTCAACCTTTTCAGGCCGCGACCCCCCAAAATAATCATATTTTAACCTTTGTGCACTGATGAAGGCTCATAGATTTAAAAAAAATTAAATATGAGTACTTTGTCCTTGTGAAAATAGCAGATCTACATGCTCACAATGCCTCGCAACGCGGCTATCTTCACAATATCTGTCTCTAATATTTGATATTTTGGCCAATGATTAATTTGTCATTTTAGAGGTATTAAAAAGTCCTTAAATTGTCACTTTAGAAATAAATATACACTTAAACGTTATGTTGGTTTGTTTACTGTTGAGTGAGAAAACTATGTTACACATTAAGTTAATGATCTGGGGACCCTCAAAAATAATGTGGGGACCCCCAGGTTGAGAACCACTGCCCTAATAGGCAACCTCACTAATAATTCAAAACAATATGTAAGAAACAAAAAAGGGGAACATGTGTCCACGACCCACAAATGAGTCACAACCCACTGTTTGGGAACCACTGGTCTATATATAATTGACATCTTTATTTAACGCATTCAGCGTTCTCTCTAAATCAATTACTCACCCCATGGAGACTAAAAACAAAAACTATATAATATTATTGATCTAAAGTCTCCATAGGCTGAGTAATCGAAAATATGTCATTTTGGGGTTGAACTACTCCTTTCATGGGGGTCCATGACGGCAGAGAATCCTTTCAGATGGTGGTCCGTGGCCAGACATACACCACTGCTCTACGACAGTGGTTCTCAACCTTTTCAGGCCGCAACCCCCAAAATAATCATATTTTAACAGGGGAGAGTTAAAGAGTTGAGGCATTACATTTTGTATAACACGGTTCTATTGTGAAAATAGCAGATCTACATGATCACAACGCCTCGCAACGCGAGGCGTTGTGAGCATGTAGATCGGCTATTTTCACAATTTCTGCCTCTAATATTTGACAATTTGGCCAATGTTTAATTTGTCATTATAGAGGTATTAAAAAGTCCTTAAATTGTCACTTTGGAAATTTGCACATACCCTCTATACACTTACATGTTATGTTGGTTTGTTTACTGTTGAGTGAGAAGACATTGTTTCACATTAAGCTAATCATCTGGGGACCACCAAAAATAATTTGGTGACCCCTCTGGGGGTCCTGACCCACAGGTTGAGAACCACTGCTCTATGAGACCTAACATAATAGGAAAACACAACCAAGCGGCATTCGTCACGTGTGTTGTGTGAATATCACAGAGAAGGAGCTGTGCCGTGATGATGCAGCCCCTCTATTTATAGCCAATCCCAGCATTGTGGGGCGTTAGATAGTTTGGCAGCACTGCTGTGTGTGTGGACAGAGCAACATGCACATCCTGGTGAGAATCAGGAGGAAACAGAACTGGAGGCGGGAAAAGCAGCATAATGGCATGGGGGTGGGGGTTGTTGCAGTACATGTTAAATAAACTTAAACAATGAATAACTTAAATAAATATGGATATGGATAAATACATAACCAAAATAAGACGAGACGAGCCAAAGGACAATCAATAAATTGCTGTATTGAAGATAGTCAGACAAAGAGACAAAACAGTGTGCATACCATCTTAGTGGCAGCTTGCTAATACTCTCTTCCCAAAAAGGAAGTTAACATACAGTATATAAAGAATACAGTATATGACAGTAAGATCGTGGGACTCATTGATTCGTTCCCATATCACAACAAGAAGACAGAGACACGTAGTGTTGGTAACTTTCCACTAGTGACATACAGTATAACCAAAACATGATTTCGTAGTCAGGGCAACCAAAGTCACCATGACCTGTAATCCACTAGCTTGAATTTACAGCACAACCAAAACATAGTCTCAGGCTAGGGTAACGAGGACCTATACTGTAATTTCAGACAGTAGTTTGCATAAAATAACCTAATAAATGAATCATATAATTACGTATCATCATTCATATCTAACAATCAATATGAATTGAAGGATGATATTAACCATAACAAAATACCTATCAGTACAATCAGAGAAGAACTTGGTTATGTCTCACATTTTATATGAGATACATGAAGTGATCCTGTGTAAATAAGCCGTAAAGCTTACTAGGATCTCCTTTTAGTTGACTGTGTACTAGTGAACACTTTATGTATACTAGTAAGACACCTGAGGGTGGAATGCGACCTCAGGGTGACATGCAACCTGCGCCAATTCTTGACCATCTGGCCAACCACAGCGTTTCTCTGACGATTCTAGTTGTTGTCATTCTGGGGGGAGTTTGTTCATGTTTTTGTGAGGGTATCAACCCTAGGAGACACGGGGAGAACATGCAAACTCCACACAGAAAGGCCCTATCGCTCACACCCTAGGTTGGGTTGGCGATAGGGCCTTTCTGTGTGGAGTTTGCCTAAACATGGAGATGTGGTACAGAAGGACTCATATATGGGCATAAAAAGTATGTCATGTGACATCACTTCCTGTACAGACAGTCAGACAGACAGCCATTGACTCCGACCTAACAATGGCTACTGTCTATGACGGTAGTTCCATATGACATATTGGACTAGACTATCTCCATATATAGTGTTATCCACATTTCGTGTAGCCGCCCTGTACAGGAAGTGATGTCACAACTCGCTGACATCACACTGACATCACAGAGGATACGGAAGGACGGTCACGAGGATACGGAAGGAAGGTCACTCAAGCGACACGGTTCTTCAGAGTATATGCGACCTTCGGTCGCAATAAATATATATTTTTCATTCCCTTTCTTGATGTACCTTGCTCTTTACTGTACTCTGTTCTTGTTTTTCTTTTATCTTTTTATACTTCTCTGTAACTTTGTAAATAACCTTATACTGCTGTGCTGCCTCTGGGCAACTGATTTTCCCCCTTGGGATAATAAAGGTATCCATCTATATATCTATCTGTACTGTACCTTCATGAAACAGTACTTTTTCCTATGCAACCTAATAATAACCTAAAAATAATTCTTCGAACTACTGTCCCTATTGGGCACACACAGAAGGGTTTAAACTTTTCCCACCTTTTTCAAATGAAGAAATACAAAAATAGCATATCTGTAAGCTTGCAGCTATTTTCTCTGCGTGACACAGTGTATGATAGAGCAGTGGTTCTCAACCTGTGGGTCGGGACATCCAGGGGTTCCTCAAATTATTTTGGGGGTCCCCAGATGTGCAACATTGGTTTCTCACTCAACAGTAAACAAACCAACATAAAGTTTGAGTCTATAGAGGGTACAGGCACATCTAAAGTGACAATTTAAGGACTTTTTAATACCTCTGACAAATCAAACATTGGCCAAATTGTCAAATATTAGATGCAGTCTATATACAAAATGTAATGCCTCAACTCTTAGTGCTCGTCAGGGTGGGGGTCCCCAGTGTGATAGAGTATGTATAGAGTATAGAGTAAACACTAACAACTACTGATACTATCAGAATATCACCCATTCTAGAGACTTTTTTAAAAATCCACTCACCCTAGACAATTCACCCTCCTGGCCCCCAAACTGTGGAATAAACTCCCTGTCGCACTTGGAACGACAGACTCACTCCCTAGCTTCCGCTGTGGCCTGAAGACTCACCTCTTCAGACTCTGCCTAAGCCCATAACACTTACTGTAGCACTCGCCTACCCTCAATGACTATACATACTAGATAGCATTCTTAGGTTTTATATAACGTTTTCCTTTTTACTGATTAGGTGCTTGGTCTATCAACGTCATTACATCAAATGCATAGAAATATTAATCTACCAAAAATAACGTAGATGTATTGACGTTATTGCAAGTCGCTCTGGATTAAGAGCGTCTGCTAAATGCCTAAATTGTAAATTGACAAATTATGTCCTACCAGTTACAACCCCATAAGGGACCATTTGAAGCAGGCTCTACTTTACAAAAAAAAAAAAACATACAAATTTGAAACTTGGAGATACAAGGTTTCTGCCCGATAGACAGTGAGGATATTTTGTCATGTCTCGTTTGGTCATGCATCCATGCAAGTGGAGCCAGGCGTGATAGATCATAATGATGCTCCACGCCTCTTGCTGTAAACCCCTTACGATTCTCATCAGCACTTTAATTAATCTACTGCACAAATTCTAAGCAGCTTAGCGATCGCTCCCACCTTATCGCACTAAAATAGTACATGATGCTAAGAGGAGAGGAGAGGACGGATGGGTGTCTTTTCAGTATCTGATTATATACATTAGATGAGTGTTAATCCGCCGATAAATTACTAGCAATTAAACTATGAAACATGTCAAAATACAAGTGCACAAATCCTGATGAAGCATGTAGATCTGACATGTTGTGTATACAGTATGTGAATGTATACGACTTTATACCGCATTTGACACGTATTCGTGTATGTTCACGACAAAGCTGGTAAACCACTGGACCGATCACGAATGTATTTGGCCAGTAGATATAGGCAGTACAAAGGAAGGTAACTCAGGGGTCCTTGAGGGGGTTCTTCCAGGTGGTCCACAGCTAAATGCTCACAACGCAAGTGATCTGCTTTGAGCTTGTTGCTCTGCGATTAAAGAAACACAGTTTCAAAATATCCTAATACCAGTAAGACTCCCTAATATAATCGGGAGATAAGCGACCGTCACGTCGCATACGCAAATGGCCAAGTACATATCAATTTGGGGGTTCTTGATTATGAAAAGGTTTGAGAACCACTGCAATACAGTTAGGGATGGGTATCGTTCACCTTTGAATCGATACGATACCTTTTTCGATACCTGGGAATCGATACGATACCCTTTTCGATACCATTTTCGATACTTTTTATTTAAGTTTAACTGCTCTACCGCTGCTGCGGTAGAGCAGAGGTGATGATGATGTTCACACAGTGTGGCGGAGCGGAGAGTATAGATGTTGGATAATCATCATAATAATAAACATTATAGGCTATTGTCGGCTATTTTCCACAGTAACGAGTGTAGCCTACTAAAGCAGTCATTAAACTCTCAGTAGCCTAAATGTTACAGATGCAACCGGCCAGGGGTCGAAACGAGGTATCGTTCGTTTTTACGTGAACCGATACCCGATAGTATCGACGTCATGCAATCGATAACATTAAAAGTATCGCTGACGATACCCATCCCTAAATACAGTATACAGTCTAGTACCTGTATACATCATGTGAAGTCATAAACAGTGTGTGTGTTTGTCATAGGAGACATTCCTACCGAACAGGACAGGACATGGAGAACTGTGGAACCTGCAGGGACTGTGCTTGTATCATCTACAGGTAAGAGAATGCGTTACATTTGTACTCTCATGGAGGGTGGCAGTGGCTCAGGGGTAGAGAAACCGTCATTAGAACATGGAGGGTTCCCGAAGGGTTCTCAGTTCGATCCGGGGCTCACCCAGAGTGTCGAAGAGTCCTTGAGCAAGTACATATTGATAACAACACTTTTGTACTTTTACTCAAGTACATTTTGAATTCTGGACTTAATTGTAACAGAGAATTTCTACATTGTGGTATTGATACTTTTTCTTCAATAAAAAAAAGAAAAGAAAATCCATCACAGTTTTACATATTGAGACGCTCATGTACACTGTGTGTATAACTGTATGTGCCTTACACTGTCCTTTGAAATCAGAGCAGTATGGAGAATTCAGTTTTATGGCTCGGGGAGCAGGGGCGTCACAAGGGGTAGGAAAGTGGGACTGAGTTACCAGGGCCCCAAGGTGGAGGGGCCCTAGTAACTTTAGCTATTGAAAAATAGCAGATATACAAGCTCACAGCGCGGCACCGAGTGCCGCGCTACGAGCTTGCAGATCTGCTATTTTTTTGAAAAGTCGTGAAAATGTGCGCAAATCTTTGAATATATGTATTTTTTAACTGAAAATTTGTAACTCAAATTTTGCTTCTGGGGGGGTCCCTGGAACTAAATATTTTGGGATGGGGGGTCCTTCACATGAAAAAGTTTGAGCATCACTGACATGAAAACATAGGTTTCTTGGCACACATTTTCAAGATTTTTCAAAAATAGCAGATCTACAAGCTCGCAGCGCGGCACTCGGTGCCGCGCTGTGAGCTTGTATATCTGCTATTTTTCAATAGTTAACATTCATGGGGGGCCCACAGTGAATCCTTGTACCCAGGGCCCAGAATTTGGTGTGACGACCCTGTCGGGGAGATTATCACCCCCGTGAGATTCTCTGTGCGAGCACAGTCAGATTATCAGGAGCGTAAAACATGAATATGGAAGCCGACGCGGTCGGGTGGAAAGCTGGTATGTCCAATAGGGATGGGACGATATGAACATTTTATATCACCCTTATTGTGTGAAGGAATTATCGCGATTTACGACATCGTGATAATCAAAATATCCCCAACGTCCATTATCCTGGGGCGGAACATTAATTTTGCCTAAAAATAGCTGAACAGCCGACACGTTGTGAGCTTGTAGATGTATTTTTTGTCAAAGCGATTTGGTCGAGAGTGACATAAAGATTGCATCAAGTATGTACAGTATATTATAAGTACGTTTTACCAATAGAAGCTTTAAGTGGTACCGGATATGCAGCTCAGCAAATAAAAGGTGAATTGATCCCAGTGCATGACGGAGGATGATTTCACAATAAATTAAAATCTCCACGATGCGATTATCGTGAGTGGTTATTTATAGATTGATAGATAGATAGATACCTTTATTATCCCACGGGGGAAATTCAGTTGCCCAGAGGCAGCACAGCAGTTTAAGGTTACAAGTTACAAAGAAGTAAGAAAAAGAAAAAGAGTACTGTAGTGTACAGTCCAAGAGCAAGCACAAAAAAGAAGAATATAAACATAAAGTGTCGAAAAGCTATTGCAAAAGAAAAAGGCACATAAGTGACATGTCACACACACACACACACACACACACACACACACACACACACACAAAAAAAAGCTATACTCAAAGCACAACTTAACAGACAGTGCCAAACAAAAGTGCACATAACAGTCAATGCTAGTCAATGCAACACAAGTATCACACCGCCATATCAACACAGCAATTATAGTACACAGTACAACCAACACAACCCAATAAATAGTGCAGGGCCAGAAAAAAGTGACCAAAGTCAGTGCAAATAAATCAAGAATATATATATATTTTTCCCTTTTTTAAGCAATAAAGGGAGCCACAGCAACCCTCACAGGGAAAAGTATGTTAGAGGTCAGAGTCAGTACAACTTTTGTTGCAGTAGTGCAAGGTAACAGTATCACGATAAACGATAATATCGCTTATTGTCCCATCCCTAATGTCCAAAACGGTTACCTTTCAGGAACCCTGTTGTTCCAATGGATTTATTATTTGAGTTATTATTTTTGTCACAAGCCTCTTATTAAAACTTTTCATCGGTTCAACATTCGTAGGACCCACAGAGACTTTACTCCTTTCACTTTCACTGGCCTATGATATGATAGCAATAAAAAACCAAAGGCAAATCTACAAGCTCACATTGTATCACAGGGCGCTGTGGGCTTGTACTGTAGATCGGCTATTTTTGCGACTTTTGTGTGACACTGAAATGTGAGAAAGTAGAATTAGGGCATTAATTTACAACAAACACAAGGTGTCTGCCCCTACAGCTACTATATGAGCATTCACTGATTGCTGGGAAGTCTTAAAGGACAACTTTAGTTTTTTACAACAAGGGTTCATATTTTAGATTGTAATTAAAGAATATAAAAGATGAGTGTTAAAATGATTTCATTTACTTCTTTCTATTGTTTTAGGGATTCTTATTTCAGTGTGTGGGGGCATGCGTACAAGTGGCTAAATATGTCATTTTACACAGAATAAGCCCATTCCCAAGATACAACGCAACCTTTCATGGTTGGATGTGACTTATGGGGGCTAGAAGTGTTACTGTAAATAGCAATAAAGAAACTGCTTGCTTATTGTGTCTAAAAAGACATATTTAGCCACTTGTACGCATGCCCCCATGCGTACGCATGCCCCATATTTTAGCACGGTAAACGCAATAAAACAATAGAACGAAGCAAATGAAAACATTTTAACCCTCACTTTTTCTTTTCTCTAATTACAATCTAAAATATGAACCCTTGTTGTAAAAAAACAAAGTTGTCCTTTAAGGCCTGTCCATACTCTCTCCCAAATCGAACTTTTCGTCTGAGAGTTCCGACTTTCCAACGTGCAGCTTTCCGAACTCTAATTTGGGGTAATGCTTTTCAGAAGTTCCAAGTGACGTGAATTTGTAGTTGAACCGGACCTTTCCGATGAAAAGTTCGGTTTCGGAGAGAGAGTATGGACAGTCACTTAAATAAAGGTGCAACTAATGCTGCATACGGTTTGTTCACGGAGCCCAACAATACACACACACACACACACACACACACACACACACGTTCACACACACACACACACACACGTTATGTACACAGTTCCTGCCTAATTATCCCGCTCCCCGAGATTTAAATTGAAATCAATCAATTAACAAACAGGATTTCACAGTTTACAGTCGAATGAATACGACGAGATGATGAGAAGTGAGGATTACTATGAAATTGGGAATCTGTAAATCCCCATGCCTCCGTATCGTAGCGGGAGTGTGTGTCAAAATCGCCCCCAAAATGTGGAGGAAGCGCGGTAGCAAATTCAGCGCAGCAAAGGGAAAGACGACAGACAAATAAATGGAGAGGAAAGAGGAGTGAGATTATAGGAGGAAGAGAACAGATCCCCGCCGCGATGCGAGGAGGAGAAACGAATGAAGGAAATCGTCACTCGATCGGGCAGAAACCTCATATCTCCAAGTTTCAAATGTGTACGTTTTTTGGTCAATTAAAGCCCTGCTTCATCATACAAAAGTGTCGCACAAAACTAGTGAAAATAGCCGATCTGCAAGGCGTTGTGTGCTTGTAGATTGGCTATTTTCCCTGGTTTAGATCATTTTTAAAATGATAAATACAAAACGAACGGTTTTGGACATACAGTACAAGGTTTCCGCCCGACAGCAGTGAAATGTAGGTCATGAAAAAAAGAAGCAGATGACTATGAAACAGATGAGGGACCAAATACAAACATATGATGTGCTCCCAGGTGGCCCCTCATGTACCGTTTATCCACTGCAGCCAGCATTACGCTTACTTTATGGTCAGTTGTATAAAGTAACTAAGTACATTTACTCAAGTACTGTACTTATTAGTACAAAGAGAGCTATTTGTACTTTACTCGAGTATTTCCAATTCTACTAATTCTACTCCACTACCAGTACATCTCGGATCCAAATATTGTACTTTAAACTTTACTAGTTACTTTGTAGATTTTGATTAGTATTACAAAACATACATTAACCACTTCAGCCCTATATACATTGCAGCTATTTGAAAATAGACGATCTACAGCTCACAATGCGTCTCAAAGCGACGCATTTGTGAGCTTGTAGATCTGCTATTTTCAAAAGAGTTTTATACATTTGAAAACTGGGACATTCTGCATAATGAGTACTTACTTTTGGTACTTTAAGTGCATTTTGATGCCAAAACTTTTGTACTTTTACTTACTCATATAATATACTACTCATATAGCATAAAATGTGTGTACTTTTTCCACGTTTTTTATGGTGAATAAGACTAAGGGCCAGGGCAGGAATTTCATGGAGGCCATGAAGGCCATGGCCGCCGTTGCCCCTCAGTTTGGCTTTGTGCCCCTCAAACTAATGGCATGACCTGAGGCCACAGTGGCCTTAATGCCAAAGCTGACTGAACAACACCAAAGGCCAACTGGCCTTGCCCCTAAAATGACGAAATTCCAGGCCTGCTAAGGGCCCTATTTTCACCAAGCTAAACCCTAAACCCCTAAACTTTTTTTTTTTTGTAATTTTTTGTAATTCCAAATGATCTGACATTATTCAAAACACTTTTTCAACAAGCTTGCGTCGTGGCACGAAGTGACACGCTGTGAGCTTGTGTATCTGCTATTTTTGGCATTGAATAAAAAAAAGCAAGTGGCCTTGTCCCTAAAATAATGAAATTCCAGGCCTGTGTGATATACCATCATACTTTGAAGTATAAATCAGGCTGTAGCCGTGGTGAATTGAATGAAGGACACTGCAGTGCTCTGTGATTGAACATAATTAGACCAACAACTGTGAAGTGAAAGTTAAACACAGCTGTAAATCGTGTTGTGCTCAAAGCGCCGTGTTGTTGCCCCAGGCTCCAGGGAAAACCTTTTATGGACCCGCTAGCTTAAGTCCAACTCAATACACGTGTTAAACGCTGCTCTCCAGGGTCACCCCATAAATCAAATTGAAACTAGACATCAAACTAAATAATAAAACTGGGTAACATAAAATAAGGAGTGTAAACCAACCAAAACCTGAAACAATTGCTTTCTCTCCACGTGTATATGTACGTATGTGAAAGTGCCTGTTTGTTTGTGTGTGCGTGCGTGTGTGCGACATGCGTGCGTGCAGGGTGGTGCTGGGCCCCTGATTCAGCCTGGGAAAAAAGAGTTGGAGAGGCCCTAATTGCGCGCTATAGAGAGAGATCTCTCTCTATAGCGCTGCTGCTGCTACTCAAAGATTTGCCATTTCAGATCATGACAAGTGACAAGCCAGTGGGCCAATTACATTATATTACATTATATTTTGTCGTTGTCGGGTGGAATCCGTGGAAACCTTGTATGTCCAAAACCATTTGTTTTCTATTGATCATTTTAAAAATGATTTAAACTAGTGAAAACAGCCGATCTACAAGCACACAACGCCTCGCACCGCGAAACGTTGTGTGCTTGTAGATCTGCTGTTTTCACTACTTTTGTGCAACGGCCTTGTATGATGAAGCAGGGCTTTGCGAAAAAATTGATAGATTTGAAACTTGGAGATAAAAGGTTTCTGCCCGACAGTGACATTTTATTTTTATTTTTTCCCTAATGGCCGGCCTGGACCGGCCGGGAATGAATCGGCCGTTCGGGAGTTGTCCCGCTTTTCCCATTGGCCAGCACGTCCCTGCGTGCGTGCGCGTGTGTGCGAGTACATGAGCATATACTGTACAGTATACACAGCGTGTAAGAGTTATTCTCCAGTCCCCCCAGAACATCTTTTTAAGGCTTACAGTAGAAATGCTAATTGCTCTTTGAGCATGCAAATGTAGGCTATACTTACACAGAACAGTTAGGGAACATTACATTTTGCTTTTTAAAAGTCCATATTGCACCAAGTCTCAAAACAAATTGTTTTCCACTTCCTTTTGGGGGGTCCATTGCAGTAAAATGAAACAAAGGCATGTACTGCAGTGGTTTCCAAACTTTTTAGCCCGAGACCCAAACTAGTGAGAACAGCAGATCTCTACAAGCTCACAACGCGTCGCTTCGCGCCACGTTGTGAGCTTGTAGATCTGCTATTTTCACTGCTCCTTAAACATTTGTGTTCTAATTCATGGAATTACTGCGATTTTTCTTTGATTTCTTCATGAAATTACCGAAAGATATTTAGCTAAAGAGCTGGCCTGCTTGCTCGGGGGATAATTGTATCTTGACCATCAGTTCAAAATGTGTGTCAGATCCTGTGTCTAGGCTCGCATGCAGTGCGGATGACAAGCAAGGGTGAGAAGTGACCTCACTCTAAAGCAGGGTTCCCCAATAGGCGGCTACTGTCTGGCCCCCACCAACCCCAGTAATAATGGTGGTATAAGAGCAGCAACAACACTAGTATATCGTCGTTGTCAGGTGGAAACCTCGTTTATCCAAATTTGTACGTTCTTTCGCAAATCATACAAGGCCGTCGCACAAAAGTAGTGAAAACAGCAGATCTACAAGCACACAACGCCTCGCACCGCGAGGCGTTGTGTGCTTGTAGATCGGCTGTTTTCACTAGTTTAAAAATAATTTTGCAAATGCAAAACGAATGGTTTTGGACATACAAGATTTTCACCCGACAACAACGATATCTGAACTGTCGCTGGAGTAGTGCAGAGTCGCCCCCTGCAATGTTGTGGCCCTCAGCTTGGTACCCTAGGCATAATTCGGCCCTTGGGGAAAACTAATTGGGGAACCCTGGCCTAAAGGGAGAGGAATTGTGTACATGAGCACTCGCACATGGGCGCGTGCACATGGCTGCTTTGGCATGTATACCCTTCTGCTGAGCTGGTCCAGTCATCACTGTGATGTCAGAACAGTTACAGCTATATCCATATATGGAGTCTGTGAGGTCAGATGTGAAGGTATTGACCAGCTCCATATATCGAGATCTAGGTGATGATCCATTATGGATATCCAGGGTTTGATGAGGTCACTGTGTCGTGATCTCCGTATATGGAGATCCAGGTGATGATAGACAGTAGTCTTGATTTGTAAATGAACTCTGTCTTGGCCATATATGGAGCGTGCCAAATATGGGAAGTCCCAGATATGCGCTTAATGATGACATCGGGACAGGGATCTCCATATATGGGCATCATTACTTAGAGAGTCTGCTCTGTAACAGGGTCCCCCGTATCTCCTGCTCGTGAAAAAATGCATTTTCAGGTCACAATACCAATTTCAGGAGAGAGAAGTGAACTCATATAAAATAAACAAGTGAAGCTGGAAGTGATTAAAAAAAGAACAAGAAGACAACATTGGAAATGGAACAATATAAATTTGAAGCTGATGAATGGGGTACTCGTTCCTCATTTGATGAAATTGGTATTGTGACCGGAAAAAACACATTTCTGTTCACTTCTGCTGGGGAGACGGGGATATCCTGTTATAGTATAAGACAGTGGTTCTCAACCTCTGGGTCGGGACACCCAGGGCGGTCCCCAAATTATTTTGGGGGGTCCCCAGATGTTTAACTTAGTGTGCAACATTTTTTTCTCACTCAACAGTAAACAAACCAACATAAAATGTAAGTGTATAGGGTATATGCACATTTCTAAAGTAACAATTTAAGGACTTTTTATTACCTCTAAAATGACATTGGCCAAATTGTCAAATATTAGAGGCAGAGATTGTGAACATAGCAGATCTACATGCTCACAACAGATCTACATGCTCACCACGGCGAGGCGTTGTGAGCATGTAGATCTGCTATTTTCACAATAGAACCGTGTCATACAAAATGTAATGCCTCAAATCTTAGTGCTCGTTGGGTGGGAGGGTCCCTAGTTAAAATATGATTATTTTGGGGGTCACGGCCTGAAAAACTTGAGAACCACTGGTATAAGACACTATATTTACTGTCAGAATATAGCTTTACATTTTTACTTTTTTTTTTTTTTTTTTTTTCAAAAATCTGCTCCATTCCCATTGAAATGAAATCACAATCCACTCTCATAGGTAGAATATTATTCCGTTGTGACCGTCCCCTAACCCTGCAAGGCCCAGTGTAGCTTTTTGGCAAGATTTTTTAAATAATAATAAAAAAAAATGTTATAATTACGTTATAAGTAGTTTTCCTGTTCTTTTTTCACATTAACATCCCCATTAAATCATATTGTTTAGTATTACAATGCCATTGGCCACGATACTTGACAAACAACATATCAATTTTTCACTTAAGCTATTCCTCACAAAAACACAAGTAAAATGTCTATAATATTTTTTTTTGTGTTAATTAGAATGTCTAGAACATGTACATATGTTATTATTGTGAAAAATATCCCCAAAATGCAAATTAGAGCATGATTTATGATTTATGGCTATAAAACCTTACAAAAACATTATTATTTTTTTTTCCTCTGATTAGGACTCCTACAACACCATCTGATTTTTTTTTAAACATTTTTGGCAAGTAGAAATTAATTTTGGGTCTTGCAGGGCTTAGTAGGTAATTGATTAAGTATATTTGTAGTAGTTTGGGTCCCTGGAAGACACCTAATTAATGTTTTATGTCTCAACCTGAACGGAATTGAATTGAATTGAACCTGAACGGTTTGGGAAGCACTACGTAGCCTCATTGCCGTTAGTTATGATTTTATCACTTTAAGTGTTTGGGCTATTAGACTCATTTATCAGGGTCATTGAACTCCCTTTCATCGCATCAAAGTAGGCTACATCATTAGTAGTGCATCAGTGGTTCTCAAACATTTTTGTGTCAAGGACCCCCAAATTGTTAATTATGTGTGTTAGGCCATGGATCTGAAAATAGGTCTACTTTGTGCTATGGGAGCCCCAAAACAAATTATTTTTCTAAATGATTGAAATTGCTTTACTGGAATGTTTTTCTTTAAATTAAAATTTGTTTTGATGCTACGACAAAGATCGTGCCAATCTGCAAGTCACATCAATCTGTTATTTGTAGAAAATAGCAAAACCTAGCCTAGTTCCAGACCCTGAATCGCTAGCCACCCCTTTAAATTTTTGTTTTGGCGATTCAGGGGTCTAGAGTGCTCTCATTGAAGAGGCTTTCCTCATTCGAAAATCCGTACGGCGAATCAGCGTCGTGAATCAGCGTCTTGTGATCAGCGTGGGTGGGGTTTTCCCAGAACTCATGTGCGTTTCCAAGTAAACAAGCGCCGCCGCCGGACTGTACCGCACATGGCGTCGCCCGTCGCAGTAAGATTGCGATCGTATCGATCTCGTTATGAAACACCAGTAGCAGGCATGTTATGCTGTGTTTGATTCCTAGTTCGTAGTGCTCCTATTCTGCCTGTTTCTTTGGTTAGCAAGTAGCAATAGCAAGCAACATGCTAGCCACTAGCCAGCCACACATAACAACACTACGTCATCTGCTTTGCTACTGTTTTGTTGGTCAGACGGTGAACCAATCGCAGAAGACTGCCTCTTTGGCAACGCCCATCCCAGAAATTGCCTTGGACGAGACCAAGTTCAGACTGAATAATGGAGTGAAACGAAATGTCAATTCAGGCTGAGTGTCAGGCTAAGCAAAACCTTGAATAATGGTAAAACCTTTGGAATAAAAATAAAATGAAATAAAATCACGAATCTCTTTTGGGGAGCCTTACTCCCTGGCACAAAATATTTTCAGATAGGGGGCCCACAACCGAATACATGTGAATTCGGGGGTCCTTGACATGATTTGATTTTAATTATTTTAGAACCAGTTGCTTATATTACAGTGCGTCACGACCAGGGCCTCTGCCCTGCTGCGTGCCCTTCCAGTCTGCTGTATGTTGTGTCCTGTTGTGACTGGCCCTGTCCAGTGTGTCATCTCTGTCAACTCCAAGCCCCTCGCTCCCCCCCCTCCCCTCTGTGAACTGTCATTGAGAGACTGTTTCCACCTGGGCACCCAGCTGTGCTTCATCTAAGTTGATGAGACACTCTGAGAGTACAAGCCTGCAGTGTAGGGATGGGGCGATATGAAAATGTCATATGATCGCGATTATTGTGACAAAAGAAATCACGATTTACGATATTATCGCGATAATCAAAATCCATTATCCTGGAGCAGAACATTTGCCAAAAAATAGCAGCGTGACATCACGCTCTGGCTTCGCTGTGATGTCATACAAAAAGAATAACTTTCATGCCCGTATATGGAGTTCCCTGATGTCATCAATATTAATGATGCCCTGTTAGAGAGATCCCTGTGATGTCAGGGGGAACAAATCCCCTTTATGCCCATATATGGAGATATGGAGATCCCTGTGATGCAGGGGAACCAATCCCTTTTATGCCCATATATGGAGATCCCTCATGTCCACATCCCTGGTGTCCACATCACTGTGGCGCGACCTCGCCCTTTAACGCGAGGTCGCTTGAAGACGGGTTCCTTTGGCAGGGCTGAAGTGTATTGCCGAGGTCATATTGTCATATAGGTCATAAATGGCCCGAGGTTTGCCTATGGCCTCTATTTGCCTAGGCCCAAGGCTGCCGTTGTGGACTGTAAGGTTACCGCGGCTCGGCCGAAATGGACAATATTGCTTATTTGGATAAAAAAAAATACCTGGACCTATTTTTGGAGGCTAAATAACAAGAAGGCGAGGTAAGAAAGCGATTTACCACGGGATTCTCTTTAACGTCATAGATGTATGATGAAGTCCGAGCTCCACAATGCATGGTTCCCACGTGAGATGAGATCCACATGATTCGAGATATTTCTCTTTTTCTTTTACAAAGCTCCAACTGGAGTGTGCTGTGAAATATTCATCCACGTTAAATATTCATCAGAGTGCCGTTAAAAGATTTTAAATAATAATAATAGCGGTAAAGGGGAGCAGCTAGGTGTCGTCTCTGTGGACCTGGCGGAGTGAAAGATGGACGCCAGAGGAACCATGGTGTGACAGAGTAGCAGTGGTGTAAAGTAACTAAGTACATTACTTAAGTACTGTACTGCAAGAACATGTTGAGGTATTTGTACTTTACTTGAGTTTTTCCAAATTACTTCTCCAGGTTTTCTGCAGAATATGTATGACAGACACACGCATAGCTAGCTGAATGGATAGGGAGCCCGCCTGGGGAACCAGAGCCCCTGGTTGTCCCAGGTCCGATTCCAGGCCAGGGTAGCAATGTCGATGTGTGTCCCTGAGCAAGACTCTTAACCCCTATTGCTCACATGCTCCTTGTGGGCAGCGAAACAGCTGAGTTGAAAATACTGAATTTCCCTCGCGGGAGGAAATAGGTATCTATTATTATTACTACGCCACTATGGCATATTAGGAGTCCACTAGTAGCCTACTAGTGGTTCTCAAATGTTTTATTTGCAAGGACCCCCTTAACTCTGAGAGTGTACAAATGGAACCAAATGGTCTTTCAGGGCTATCTTTTACTGTATGTGTTTTTGGTAACATTATTGTCCACTCATTTTGTATGTCCAATGCAAAAATTTAATTTTTACAAAAATGTCCACTACAAGCCAGCATGGTGATGATGACCCCTGACAGTCTGCATCTTATAGTTTTAGTCCTTCCGTTCTACAACCAAATGAACTAAAATATGCGGTGTATATTAATGAACTCAAGCAAAGTGTGCAGAGTGCAAATGAACATCAGCATGTCTAAAACAAACCTGTGCTTTCATGTGGGTACATTTAGCTAAGCTCCTTAGACACATCTGATGTGAAAGCAAAGTATATTCCAACTTTATGTGTTCATCATAAGAATAAGAATAAGCCACAGTTAGTCATTAAACATTAATAAATCCCCGCCATGATCATAACAGGCTGTGAACTGAAAAGAGACCGAATAGAATATCAAATCAGACCCTAAGAAAGGATTGAGATGCAGAGGAAGTAATAGACAGGAGCTACAAGAGACGGGTGTATTCCTGTCACAACTAGACACTTTCGGATTCTCAGAACAAGAAAGTTTGTCAGATTCTTCTTTCTGACATTTCATTAACAGCACTGTCAGGGTGCTGGGAACAACTCTGCATGTGTACACACTTGTGCATGCTAGCGCGCGTGTGTGTGTGTGTGTGTGTGTGTGTGTGTGTGTGTGTGTGTGTGTGTGTGTGTGTGTGTGTGTGTGTGTGTGTGTGTGTGTGTGTGTGTGTGTGTGTGTGTGTGTGTGTGTGTGTGTGTGTGTGTGTGTGTGTGTGTGTGTGTGTGTGTGTGTGTGTGTGTGCGAGCAAGAAGTGTGTAAAGGCCGGGTACAAATGAAATTCCATTGTATTAGAGTGCCAAATCACAGCTGTCTCAAGTTGTCTCAAGACAAATTGCATCCATAGAGAGTAGAGACCCAACTTTGCAACCCGAACAAGGTTTTTTGTTTTGGTTGGACGTTTTAAAACCCTAGTCCAGGGGTTTTCAAAGCGGGTGACGGGGCACCCTGGGGTGCCGCGACGGCAGTCCAGGGGTGCCGCGAGATCATTTGATAATATTTGGAATTTATTTGGACACTTGAAGAAATATTTAGTATCATTTTAAACTTGAAGTACAAAGTTATTTTCAGTCAGTTCTAACCAAAATGGCTATTATCTCAACGTTTTCCTCGCAACATAATCACTAAAATATCGTCACTGTCGGGCAGAAACCTCCGTCGCACAAAAAACTAGTGTGTGCTTGTAGATCTGCTGTTTTCAGTACATTTTATAGATGATAAATACAAAACGAACGGTTTTGGACCCAACAACGACGATATGCTATAAATATAAGGTGCTGGGAGTGAAAATGATAATGTAGGGGTGCCTCGGATTAAAGAAATATTTATGGGGTGCCCTGAGACAAAAAAGTTTGGGAACCCCTGCCCTAGTCACACTACAGTCTATCGTCACTGTCGGGCAGACATCTATCTCCACATTTATATTTTATGGTTAATGAATGCCCCTACATCAGTGGTTCTTGAACCTTTTCATGTCAAGGACCCCCAAATTAATCTGTATTTTGCTTGCGGACCCCCATCAGAAAATATTTTGTGCCAGGGACCCCTTACAAGATGTGTGTTGTTGTTTTCAAGACTTTCCACAATTTTGACCCCACGTTGAGAACCACTTAATGGCTATGGCTCAGAAGGTAGAGCCAATGATCCGTGGGTCAGCGGTTCAAATCCCGGCTCCTCCTGTCCGCATGTCAAAGTGTCCTTGGGCAAGACACTGAACCCCACAGTGCCTCCAATGAGTCAGCTTGCCACCAGTGGTGTGTTCTAGACTTTTTTTGAGGGCATACTATAATCTATGATCCGCGGCTATTCGTGTGGCCAGGGCAGACGCCAGTGCATAATGCCTATCAGATACACTACTTTGAAAGGTTCACGAGGGCAGACGCTATTCATATTTTTATTTCCAACAGCAGACGCCGTATACGTGCGTTACAGCTAGAACACGGCACTGCTTGCCACCATTGGTGTGTGTATGTGGGAAGTGAGGACGCTGGCGTCGACTGCTGTTCGCCGATTCACTTCTCGATGTGTGATTGAATGGACCATTGTAAAGCGCTTTGAGCACTTGGAAAAGCGCTATAAAAATGCAATCCATTATTATTATTACGTCATCGTACAAGATTGTGTGTTACTAAAAGGTCTCACGCAGTTTGCGACGTACCAGGTTTCTTTGCGACGGCAACGATAAAGAAAGGCGGATACACTGTGGCGTACAGAGAGGGGAGGAGAGGGAAGGGGTAAGAGCCTTGTTAATGGCGTTTGGCAGCAATGACAGATTGTAACGCGTGCCAATAGCCGGCGCCATATGGTGGCCTCGCCACTCCGCCATCTCTTTGAAGACGGGGCGGAGGGAGGCAGATCGAGAGTGGCACGTTTAACAGCGAAGCAGTGCCTAACGGGACTCATGTGTCACATAAACGCTAATCACGCGGCTATCACTCCCACGGCCAAATGACACCCCTAAAAGCATCGGCCCCTCGAGCTGCGTGCAGCTGCTGCATATTGCACTGATATCTGCACGAGAAGGCATTAACAAATAAATGAATATGATATTAAAGCCCATTAAAACTGGGAAAGCGTCTGTGACACAATATTTATTTGCCACTATATGACATTGTAATGTGGTTCAAATTCAAGTGTTTGTTATTGTTTTCATTATAGTGCTTTGGATATTCAAAAATAGCAGATATACAAGCTCATAGCGCTTTACGAACTGAACATGAACTTGTAGATCTGCCTTTTTTTACCCCTTTCTTTTTAAAGCAAACACTTTAAACCAAAAATGTTGCTTCTCTGAGTCCCTGGAACAAAATATTTTGGGATGGGTGTCAACGGCCAAATACATACAATTTTGGGGTTCCTTGACATGAAAAATGTTTGAGAACCACTGATATAGAAACATAGATAGAATTGCAAATGCCCTCTTTCCATGCCATACCTGAAGGCAGCATTCAAGAGAATTGCCTTGTCCAAACTCTCCTGTACTTAAATGCAGCATGTTATGCTGAAATAATTGCTCTCACTGTGTAGAAATCCATGCCGTACGCCACATCTCCAGTATTGCATTTGTATTCTTAAGTTTAGTGAGGTATCAAGTACCGAAAATAGCCGACGTCCAAGCTCACGAGGCGTTGTGTGCTTGGAGGTCTGCTATTTTCTATATTTTCACCAAAAGGCCGTTTTAGAAATTTCAGCCCCTGCCTCTCTAACATGCTCTGCATGTCCCTGCATATATATATACAGTACATACATACTGTAAATCAATTTAAAGGGTCCCTCCCTATTCTGGGGTGAACATTTGGCCAAGATAGAGTGTGTAGATTGGCTGTTTTCAGCAGAGATTTGGTGTAGAGGGAATACTAGTGGACCTACAGTACAGTAGTTTAGTTTAGTTTTAGTTTAGTTTATTAGCACATCATATAAAACATGTAACATTACATATACATGGGAACAAAATACAGTGCGAGGAAAGGAAGAAGCCATCAGGCTTATTTGGAGTCCTTCCCTTATTGGAAAAGTTAATAAAATAACAGATTTAAAAGTTCAATAAGAACAATACAGTAGAATACCACAAAAGGGGCAGCTGTGCAATAAAGAGATAAAAACACATGAAACTGCACAAAAGAACAAGAGACAAGAGAAAAAGAAAAAAGAACATTAAGATAACACATCATCAGTAAACTAAATCATGTTGACTACAGTAAGGACGAAATAAGATATAGCTTTAGATGTTTTTTGAATACTGGCAGTGGCATGGATATTGATGACTTCAGTGAAGCATCTAGACAGTTCCACAAATGAGGGCCTCTAAATTTGATAAATGATTGATGTCTTAAAGTACGACAAAAAGGTAAATCAAAATCATCCCTTTGCCTCGTGGGGTAGGAGTAACTAGAGTCCTCGGGGACCACGGTCAACTAAGAATATAGGGTTTAAGTGCTTGAGATATAAAACTGCTTTCCCTAAACACTATGAAATCGCTGATTCAGTAAACCGGTTCTATTTTTTGCACAGAACCAACTCATTATTAATAATCCATAAACCCTTTGGGGAAGTATAACCATCACGTAAGCACAACCACATTGAAAATGTAATATCATCTCACAACATTCCTCCCCAGTAATAAACAAAAGCTCGGAGAAAATATCCAATAGAATAGTTGGCCTTATATTGTTTTATCGTGGGCTTGTGTTGTTTTTCGCTAATCAAATTGACACCTCTTGTGCTGCACTGCAGAATGTATCGCTGCTGGCTTAAGCCCTTTTCATCATAACAAAAACGCACCCACTCTCTGTTTTGCTGTGATATATATGCCAATAAATATGTCAGATCTTTCTGACTACAGCAGTCACCCAAGAATGTCCACTTATGAAATGTGAAGCATTAAGCGTTTACTGTACTATAACTATAGCAGATCTACAAGCTCACTGTTTCTCAATCGTTGGGTCCTGGGGACCAGGGTATACAAATGGATGTGTAACTCTGAGAGTTGTCCTGAGGACAACCAGGCTCACAGCGTGTTGCATCGCGACGAGTTGTGAGCTTGTAGATCTGCTATTTTAGTACTATTACTTTTGGTACTTTTAGTACATTTTGATGCCAACACTTTCATTGCGATGGTAGGTGGCAGTTTACTGTATACGGTCTAGCTGTGCCGGCACAGCTTGTCCGTATACGTGTAACGCCTGACACTGTCCCCTGACACATCACAGGTGACATCACAGTGATGTCAGATACTCAGAGCAGGGATCCCCATATATGGGCATAAAAGGGATTGTATGTTGTGATGTCCATATATGGAGATCCCTGATGTCATCAATATTAAGCCCATATCTAACAGCACTTCATATCCATATATGGAGAACTGGTCCGATATACATCGCTTGTCGCCAGAGGCGTCTTACTAGTACTGTTTCTATTTTAATTCCAGACTTTTACTTGTAACAGAGTACTTCTACATTGCAGTATTGATACTTTTACTTAAGTAAAACATTTGAGTTATTTTTCCACCACTGCTTGGTAGTGAACCTGAGATGGCTTTTTTTTTTTTCAAGCAGTTGAAATGAAAACGATGTTGCGAGTCACTGTTCAAGCTCACAACAACAATGTATCCACGGCTTTCCAACGCCCCATAGTGCATTGCGCAGACGTTGTACCGAGCTTCCGGCGCCGCAGCCGAGTGTGATTTACAAGCTCACAACGGGCTGCATCTGCGACGCGACGTGAGCTTGTATGTCTGCTGTTAAACCGGAAGTGTGGTCCAAATAACCTCCAGTAAACTCCCGCGGAAAGAGGTGGATAAAATTTAATGAGATTTTCGGTTTACAGCAGGGGTGTCCAAAGTGCACGGCCCGAGCACAAGTCTTATACGGCCCGCTGCTTCATTCCTAAATTGTATTATAAGCGACCCACAACAAGAATATTTTCCCAGAGTATCATTTGTCAGGATCGTTCCCTGTTGTCTCATTCTGAAGGGGTCAAATAAGAAAGGCTACTTTTAGTATTTTATTGTATTTTAATAATTAACATTTAAATTGTTTTAATGCGACGCATACTGTGACTGTGATGTGTGACTTTGTTATGGTCCGACCGAAAGTACATTATGTCAGGAGATCGGCTCTTGGGTGTTTTAACCCATGTAGGCCTAGACTTATTGAATGCTTTAACCAGTGAAAGATAGCAGATATACAAGCTCACAGCGCGGCACCGAGTGCCGCACTGCGAGCTTGTAGATCTGCTATTTTTGAAAAAAGTCGTGAAAATGTGTGCAAATCTTTGAATATATGTATTTTCAAAGCGAACGTTTGTAAATTCTGGGTGGACCCTGGAACTAAATATTTTGAGATGGGGGTCCGTGGCCAAATAAATATAATTTTGGGGGTCCTTCACATGAAAAGTATGAGAGCTACTGACATAGTAGTCTCTCAAGAAGTCTCTCAAGAACAGACTAACTGAGCTCCAGTTAAGTGAAAAGGACCTTTTCTTTGACGATGGCTGGCCAGGTTGCTGACATAGAAACATAGGGTTTTTCAAAAAATCTTAGAAGGATTCAAAAGACACTTATAGAATCGGGTCAAAATTCTAATTTTCACGATTTATCAAAAATAGCAGATCTACAAGCTCGCAGCGCGGCACTCGGTGCCGCGCTGTGAGCTTGTATATCTGCTATTTTTCAATAGTTAAAGCATAAAATAATGATACACACTAAGTGTACCCGTTCTGAATGGGTTAATATTTATAGTGTCCAGTTCTATACTGTACATGTCTTTGAAGCCGCCCCATATTCTGCTGGTTGCCTGGAGGCCGCCCCACTGCCCATGCAGCGCTCCTTGGACCTACTTCTGCCTCCTCCCAGGGGGGGCGCCGTAACCTTCACAACCCAAAGAAAGACACGCCACAAAGTAAACAACCATTACCAACTCCCTAAATCGGGAGATAAGCGACCATCAGGTCGCATACACAAACTTTAGAAGGCAATGGTAGCCAATCAGGAGGGAATATGGGAAATGGGACAGATGCATGTTGATGACATGACTTTAGAGATACCGTGTACCGCTTTGCGTGATTTTAGGGCAAAATCTGTAGGAGCAGTGTCCAAAAATGTGTTTTGCAAAAATCGGCCTGATGGTGGTGCTAGATGGGACAGATGCATGTTGATGACATGACTGTAGAGATACTGTGTACCACTTTGCGTGATTTTAGGGCAAAATCTGTAGGAGCAGTGTCCAAAAATGTGTTTTGCAATAATCGGCCTCATGGTGGCGCTAGAAGAGGGCCATGTGAGAAATGAGAAACACACACACACACACACACACACACACACACACACACACACACACACACACACACACACACACACTCACACAGGTACGTGCAGAGAATGTTAGAGATTTCTAAAAGGGCCTTTTGGTGGAAATATTGAAAATAGCGCGACGCGTTATTAGTACTTGATACCACACTAATTTCAGTACTTGATACCACACTGAACTAAGTATAATCAAGTCAATACTGGAGATGTGGCATAACTACATGGATTTCTAAACAGAGAGGGCAATTCTTTCAACATAAGATGCATGCATTCAAGTTCAGGAGAGTTTGGACAAGGTCTTGAATGCTGACTTCAGTTATTGCATGAAAGGGGACATTTTCATTTCTTTCACCATAGTGAAAACTGCATTCATGGTATGGAGAGCTAGGGCACTTTTTACAAATGGGTAAAACTAAAATGCTCAAGCCCCCTTTCATGTCTATGTGTGCACGTGCCTGCACTCGCACGCACGCACGCATGCACGCACACCGACAGACCGAGAGAAAACAAAGTGTCACATTGCTGTCACACTTCTTTCTGTGACATCTCCTGCATTGCCTCTCATTCATCACCAGGTCCTCATGCTTCAGCAGCCATCACTCAATACCTCAGTGGGGTGTTTAGACAGAGAGGAGGACAAACTGTTTGGTTTTCCAGCATGCAGCCGTGCCTTCACATTATCATGTGCACACATAGACATCAAAGGGGGCTTGCCCTCTCCAGAGCACGAATGAAGTTTTTACTACAGTATGGTGAAAGAAATGCAAAAGCCCTCTTTCCATGCCATACCTGAAGGCAGCATTCAAGAGAATTGCCTTGTCCAAACTCTAATGAACTCGATTGCAGCATCTTATGTTGATAGAATTGCCCTCTCTGTGTAGAAATCCATGCCGTTACGCCACATCTCCAGTATTGACTTTGATTGTGCTTAGTGGTATCAAGCGCCGAAAATGTGAGCTTGGAGATCTGCTGTTTTCGATATTTTCACCAAAAGGCCCTTTTAGATATTTCAGCCCCTGCCTCTTAAACATTCTCTGCCTGTCCCCGCGTTCCAGTGTAACAGAGGTAGCTCCATCATGCAATCGCCTGGCTAAAAGTAAACACACTTGGAATGTGTAATCCTCTCCTAAAAGAAGGCCCTGTGCAGAGATGTCAGATTGTGTCAGCCGCATCCAGCTCACATGGGCTCTGGTTGGTCGGGGAGGGGAGGGGAGGGGAGGGGAACTGGGAGTAGGAAGGAATAGTGTGTTCCTCCTTTAAAGCCCTATACGGTTCAGACTTTGCTGCTAGTTCAGTGTATTTAAGTTTCTTCCTTTCATATTCATCATCTGCATCTCCTATAGACAGCTGACTGTACAGAGTGTCTATGTACAGTACATACTATAACGGGAGCAGCAGTGGCTCAGGGGTAGAGAAAACGTCATTAGAACACAGAGGGTTCCCGATAGGTTCCCAGTTTGATTCCGGGTAATATAAATTGCATTTCTTCTTCCTATGTGGTATTAGAAACACATGTTAAAATCTGTCTCAAAAGCCAAACGGGAAACACAATGAGCGTGAGCATCAGCCATTGTATCAGTTGAGACACATGAATGCTCTCTCTGTAGGTACTGTATCCAATTTACAATTTAGGCATTTAGCAGATGCTCTTTATCCAGAGCATCTGCTAAATGCTCATGCCACATGCCGAAGAGTCCTTGAGCAAGACTCTGAACCCCTAGTTGCTCCCGGTGAGCAGGTTGGTGCATTGCATGGTTTACTCCGCCATCGGTGTATGAATGTGTGTGTGAATGGGTGAACGTAATGCAAATCTCTGTAAAGTGCCTTGGTTAAAGGCGCTATATAAATGCACCATTTACCATTTACGGCGTTATTTCAGTTTGCGACTGACTTTCTTGGAGGTGTTGGCGGTCACTGACCTTGGTCTGCTGAGTGGTTATATTTTCTAATCTGTAGCATTGTCTTTGTCTAACTGCCTATACATTTATAATTCTTTCTTTGCTTTTCCCCCCATCCGGTTTATGTGCAAAATCAATGTGATGCATAGACTTCTCTCTCCTACTCGATAAAGGATTGGATTTTTGCTCATTTACAGCCATTCATTATTTGGTTAAGCTGCCAAATGTCCTTGATAGAGTAGAGCTTTTTGGTGCATCTTGCAGCTTCTTTGGCAATAATTTGCCTCACTCCTAATTAAATCTTTTCTATGGGTTCTTTTTGTTCCAGAAAGTGTTCTAATTTGTTTCATATGCTTACTTGCCAAGAACAAAATGTCCAAGAACCTTTACCCTTTCACATATCCGTCTATATAATGAAGTGCTTGCTGCGGTCATTCTTTGAGTATCCTACTGTTGTTAAGACAGTGTGAACTACACTTTTTTTGTTTGTGCCTTTAGACCAAGGGTCTTCAACAGGGGGTCCGGGACCCCTAGGCCTCCAAATCTTTATGTGATAGATTAGAAACTTTTTTTTCTCCTTTTTTTTATAAAACCCTAGTGTCCATATTCTGAGAACTTTAGCCAAAAATTGCAGATCTACAAGCTCACAACGCCTCCATATTCTGAGAACTTTAGCCAAAAATTGCAGATCTACAAGCTCACAACGCCTCACAGCGCGAGGCGTTGTGAGCTTGTAGATCAGCTATTTTTGGTAAAGAGGTTTGGTGTAGAAGGGAAAAAAGAGCACACCAAGTACAGAGTGAAAGTTCAAGTTTATTAAGTATTGACGGTTCAAGCGGTTCAAAAAAATCAAAAAACACAAATTGACCTGAATCCAAAATACACTGATGATTATGGTGTCAAACGATGAAACTAGGCCTATTATATATGGAATCTATGAAAAGGTTGTGGGGGTCCCTGCTTCATTTCTCTCACCACTAAAGGGGTCCTTGGCCTGAAAACGTTGAAGACCCCTGCTTTAGACTCTTACCATACAGTACAGTAGTAGATATTTAAATACCGGTATTTATGTGTAAGGCTAAATAAGACTCATTCCCCAACACTGTGGGCGTTCAAGCCATTTCAAAGACATTTTCAAAGCAAATTCTGATATTTGTCTCCACCAAGCCGGACATCCGAAGGCTGCTGCATGGAGACTATGTTTTCGCTTCTGTCCATCTGTCAGTCAGTGTGTCCGTCAGTCGGTGTGTGAGCAGCTAATCTCTGGCACCGTTGGACCGATCGGCAAGAAACTTTGCACGTACGCTTCCGGTAGGCCAAGGAAATTGGCCTCATGGTGGCGCTATACCAGGCCTGCTTCCCGTTTTGGCCTATAACTGAGATTGAGATGCAGAGGAAGGAATAGACAGGAGCTACAAGAGACTGGTGTATTTCTGTCACAACTTTAGATGCTTTTAGATTCTCAGAAGAAAGTTTGTCAGATTCTTCTTTCTGACATTTCATTAACAGCACTGTCAGGGTGCTGAGAACAACTCTGTGCGCCAGTGCTGCGCGCGCGCGCGTGTGTTCATTCACTTCTTTCTTCATGTATTGGTTTTTTATGCACTAAATCTAGATTTCTTTTTCATTATTAACTCAATTTGCTTTTGCACCTATTGTGCTTTGTAATTTGTTTAAAAGAAGAGTGGATTATAGATAAAATGCATACTAATTATTATTATTATTGTTATTGTTATTATTATTATGCAAGTCAGCAGTTATAAACAACCTTGTGATCAGGGCAAGAGGCATGGTTGCCAAAATGTGCTGATTCAATCTGTTCAGGAATGTTCTGGCATAAAGTCCTTGGACAAGGTCGTCTCCACTGCCGTCCCGCTCGCACTCTGCATGTGTCCAGCTGTGGACAAAATGGAATTAAAATGAAAAAGTAAACCTACTGTAGAGTGGTTTGGAAAATAAGTTAACCTTGTGATATTACTTACTTGTCATTAGCCATAATAACCATTGAATGACTATAAATGTACTTTAAATCTCGTAACAAGTCTATAATGTTGGCCAACTACCATGTCATGAAGGTCCATATACCTGTAATAATACACTTATATCTTCCAGAAATTGCACATTATTGAGCAAGCTCAAGTTTATTATTATTTCATTATGTTCAGTAAAACTAAATTTTTATGGGGATGTACACAAAAAATACAGTTTAAAAGAGGAGGGTATAAGGGCCACTTTAATCCTGGTCTCTATACTGTCCCTGGCCAGCCGGGGCGCCTGATGGAGGGGAAAGGAACTGGTTGGAATAACGTGTTCCTTCCCCCTGTCCCCCACTGTCAGGTAATAAGACGTGGCCTGCTCACTCCTGAAGGAAGCATGAGCTCAGTTCGGGGCTCTCCCCAGGTTGGCAGAGGGAGAGTAGTGGCCAGGATATATATATATATATATATATATATATATATATATATATATATATATATATATATATATATTTATTTATTTTTTTAAGAGGAGGGTAAATAGTTGCGCTTCCATGGTTCTGAACCACATGAACTGGGAGCTGTCCATGGTGCTCAGTAGTACAGTGGGCAGGTGAGCTCTGTCCGAGGTTCTTGACCAAATTGAAATGGCAAAAACAAATACTTTTCTTAATGAGACTCCAGACTCCACTCGGACTCGCGGCTAAAGAATCAAGGCTCAAACTCAACCCCAAAGACTCGAGACTCGTGCTCCAAGACTCCTGAGCAGGGCCAAAGCCAAGCCGTAGCGTATATGGAAACAAATCCAGACCCCGCATGAAATACGTTTCGCTGCACGGTGAGCGCGGTTGGTTTGCTCAGTTCTTGCAAATAGAGAGAGAGAGGTGCTGCAGGCCACGCAAACAGAAGACAAGGAGAAAGTAGAGGAGTGCAAGGGGGAGGGGGGGGGGGGGGGGGGTTGCAATGCAGAGGAGGTTCACAGCGTTTTGCTTGCCACTGTGTGTGGCAAACAACGCGCAGATAATTAGTGTTGAGGGCGGACAGCTCCCTCCAGTGCCTGTTCACCTTGATCACGCTGCGCTGGTAGACTGGGGGGTACACAGGGGCGTCACAAGGGGGGGGGGGGGGGGAGTGGGACTGAGTTACTAGGGCCCAAGGTGGAGGGGGGCCTTCATTATTTTATACTTTAGCTATTGAAAAATAGCAGATATACAAGCTCACAGCGCGGCACCGAGTGCCGCGCTGCAAGCTTGTAGATCTGCTATTTTTGAAAAGTCATGAAAATGTGTGCATATCTTTGAATAGCGAAACATTTGTAACTCTTCTTGCTTCTGGAGCGTCCGTGGCTTAAATATTTTGAGATGGGGGGGGGTCCGTGGCCAAATACATATCATTTTGGGGGTCCTTCACATGAAAAAGTTTGAACACCACTGACAGAAACATGTCAGGTTTTTCAAAAATATTCAAAGACTATTCACAAGAATTTTGACGATTTTTCAAAAATAGCAGATCTACAAGCTCACAGCGCGGCACATAGTTAAAGCACAAAATAATGAGTTCCCAGTCTAAAATGGGTTATGAAGAACATTTTTGGGTGGGCCCGCAGTGAATCCTTGAACCCAGGGCCCAGAATTTGGTGCGACACCTCTGGGGGGGGTACGTACATACCGTAGCTGCTAGAACACCAGAAGAGACACTCTGGGAGGGGGTCTGATGATCTGTAGGGTAGCTGAGCTGAAGCGGAGGCGGAGGCTGAGAGACGTGATGTGGGACTGGAAGCACTTTACGCTTTCCATTTCAGAGAGAGGTATACAACCTTAGACGGATTCCATCGCTCGTCGTAAAATAAAAAAATGAAACATAAAACAACCCTGGCACCTCTTATTTATGCAGCTGTGGAGGTTTGTTGCGAGCTGCCACAGTAACGATCTCTTTCCATTTCAAGCAAAGAGGTTTCCATTTTGAAGTATTCCCCCGTCCGACAACAAGCTATATAGAATGAATCTGTTTGAGTACATTTTGTACCCACTCACTTTTTTTACTAGACTCCGTGTACGGTGCTGTATATCAGCTGCTTTTGGCGTGCTCCTGCTTAAAGGGACTACACCATGAATTTAAAATGTTCCTATTTTTATGTATTTCTTTGGGTGTCCCACCAGCACCTTCTATCCTCACAAAGTCCTATTTCTGACCATTGTGTCTTTCCTAGTTTATGGCCGGATTTATGTAAGCTGGTCTCAAAACGGGCTGTCTGATTTTGGTCCCTTTTGTGACATCACAAAAGGGACCTGCTGTGTGCTGTGTGCTGAGGTTGGGGGAGGGGTGGGCAGGCCTGAGCAGGAGGCGGGGAGGAGCTGGGAAAGGGTTGGGTAGGGGTGGGCAGGCCTGCTGAGCAGGATGTGGCGAAGAAGGTGGGGCCCAAACTGGCTCAATAGCACAGTCCTCCCACTCAGGACAAAGTGGTACTGCAGCTGAAAATGCTCTGAAAGCCAGGCAGAAATGACAGGGGATCTGTATTCAGGAGTGGTAAATAGCCTCAAACCTTTTGAAAAACGTTTTTGGGACATAAACAATATGATATTAATTATTTTTAAATACATGGTGTAGAACCTTTAAATGAAGCTCAGTGGCCTTGTGGTTAGGAGTGTCTGCTCTGAGACTGGGAGGTCGGGGTTCGAATCCCGGTCAGGTCATACCAAAGACTCTGAAAAATGGGACCCGCAGTGCCTCCCTGCTTGGCACTCAGCATCAAGGGTTGGATTGGGGGTAAGTTCCTGCGACATACTGTACTGGTGTCATGTCCAGGGGGTGTACTTGTACATCAAGCTGCCTCACACTACAGAAACAGGAGATATGCTCCAGCTCCTGACCTATGGGTCTTATGGCTCGGATAAGGCTTACTTACTTTACTGGGACCCAAACTAGTGAAAATAGCTTCTTAGACATTTTGTTTTCTAATTTATGGATTATTATTTTATTTTTTTTATGAATGAAATTACTTAGTTTAATTTGTTTTTTTTATTTGAGCAAATTACATGAAGTCATGAATATACAAAAGTATACATAAAATAATGTATACCTGCAAACAAAGCATGCTCTTTTTCTCTCTTTTTTTTCCACACAATTAAATTACTTAGTAAAATCATTGAAAATGGTTATAGGAATAAATAAATGTAGGAAACAAAAATTAAGGGACCCACAAAAATGTATGCGTGACCCACAAATGAACCACTGTTTGGGGAAACGGTGGTATAGCTGGAGCCCCAGAGATAATAGTGGTATCATATGGCATAATGCATGTCAAACTGGGGGTCCTTGATATGGCATAATGCATGTCAAACTGGGGGTCCTTGAACAGGGGCGTCACACCAAATTCTGGGCCCTGGGTATAAGGATTCACTGCGGGCCCCCCATGAATGTTAACTATTGAAAAATAGCAGATATACAAGCTCACCGCGCGGCACCGAGTGCCGCGCTGCGAGCTTGTAGATCTGCTATTTTAGGAAAATCGTGAAAATGTGCGCAAGAAACCTATATTTTCATGTCAGTGCTGTTCAAACTTTTTCATGTCAAGGACCCCCAAGATGATATGTATTTGGCCACGGACCCCCATCTCAAAATATTTAGTTCCAGGGACCCCTCAGAAGCAAAATTTGAGTTACAAATGTTCGCTTAAAAAAACACATATATTCAAAGATTTGCACACATTTTCACGACTTTTCAAAAAATAGCAGATCTACAAGCTCGCAGCGCGGCACTCGGTGCCGCGCTGTGAGCTTGTACATCTGCTATTTTTCAATAGCTAAAGTTGCTAGGGCCCCTCCACCTTGGGCCCTAGTAACTCAGTCCCACTTTCCTTCCCCTCGTGATGCCCCTGCATATGGCATAATGCATGTCAAACTGGGGGTCCTTGAAACTGAAAAAAAAAAAAGTTGAGAATCATGGCGGTAGCAGAATAACAGAGATAAGCAGTGGGGGGTTGAACGTGAGGGATAATCTTTCTCTTCATACGTCTCATTGTTTTTCTTTTTTTTTCTTTCTTTTTTTTTTTTTTTTTTTTGCCTGGTGAATGCAGGGTCCTTCTGCTGAGTTCACTCCTCACTCCTTAACACAACCAGTGGCGTCAGTTCAGCAAAAGCTAAGGTATGGCATCATGTTTGCCATACCTTAGCAACAGGCATGATGAATTTATTTTAAGAAGTACATTATTTATTTTTTTCCCCCTGTAGCCAAGGTATGGCAGCTGCCATACCCAGTTGACGCCTCTGTACACAACACAGTCGTCTCCTCCTCCTCGACCGAGGGAGTTCTCTTCTCTCTCTTCAAAAATCCCAGCGTCTGTGCTTGTGATGAGAAATACCGCCTAACTAGGCCACTGCATAATCAGCAAGAACAGCAGCAAAGAAGAAAAAAAAGAAAAGAAATGAGAGAAGAGAGGAGTGGGGGGGGGGGGGGGGGGGGTCGTAAGGGAAAGCACAATTTTATACTCTACAATATATAACTGCTGAGAGAAGTTATTCGGTCAATAAATATCGTCCTTATTATTAGGGTCCCCCTTCTCTATCGACTATATTCTTTAATGCATTGTTGGAAAAAGTACTCAAATGTTTTACTTAAGTAAAAGTATCAATACTGCAATATAGAATTACTCTGAGTAAAAGTCTGTAATTAAAAATGTACTTGGGTCAAAGTAGAAAAGTATTGGTATAAAAATGTACTAAAAGTTCCAAAAGTAAAAGTACAAAATTTTTGAAAATAGCAGATCTACAAGCTCACGATGCGTCATGATGCAACGCGTTGTGAGCTTGTAGATCTGCCATTTTCAAATACCCTTGGTATAAAATAGAGTAAATGTACTTGGTTACTTTACAACACTGCTTTAATGCTTACCTGCGTGGTTTCTAGGAGGGGTGCGCGAGAGTTCACACGTTCTCTTTTATGTGCCGAGCCCCTGCAGCCATGTTGTCATGTGACTGACGGTGTATAGGCACCAGGCAGCTTCACACACAAGTTTCTCCTTTACTGTCTTTCAAGTGTAGGACTGGTATGTGGAATCCTCCGGGAGTTGCAACTTCAGTATCCAAACACCTCATTAACCGCTTTCAACCATAGCATCTGTAGCATGTCTCCATGTTTGTATTACAACTTGACGTCAAAGGTATCTGGTTAAAATTGTGTTAAATAGCTATATTACAGATGTGTAATTTCAAAACTTCACAACGTCTGACTTCAAAGTTTAAATCTACCTATGAAGGTGGATTCTGCTTAATTAAATTAAATTTGTATTGGTATTTGTATTTTCTTTTTACTAAAGAGCTGGAGAGACTGGACAAACACTCAGTAGCAATGATTATAACAATCAGAATAACTTATTTTTCTTTTTCTTCACAAATAGATCACTATCAGGCCTCTTAAAAATCAATCGTAAACGAACATTTGTAACTCAAATATTTGCTTCTGGGTGGTCCCTGGAACAACATATTTTGAGATGGGGGTCCGCGGCCAAATACCTGTAATTTTGGAAGATCGGGTCAAAGATATTCAAAGACTTGCACACATTTTCACGATTTTTAAAAAATAGCAGATCTACAAGCTCGCAGCGCGGCACTCGGTGCCGCGCTGTGAGCTTGTATATCTGCTATTTTTCAATAGTTAAAGCATAAAATAATGGTTAAAGTGGTTAAAATCTAACGCGACTCGGGCGCGTTCCAGGTATTTGAGAGTTAAATCAATCGTAAACCTTCTGGCTCCCTACCCTCTCTCTCTCTCTCTCTCTCCCTCTCTCTCTCTACCACACCCTCGGCCCTCTCAGCGTGGAGCATGACTTCCGGCTGCAGGAGGGGCAGGTGGTGCGGACGTGGAAGGTGGGCGACCCTCCGGACGGATCGACCCCCGGGTCGCGGGCCGCCAGCCCCCAGCAGCAGCAGCCCGCCACGCCCCACAGGAACCAGGACTCCCCCCAGCCGGGGGGGCCGCGCCGGCCCTCTGCGGCCTCCAACGCCGCCTCCGCCAAGAAGAACCGCAAGAAATGCTTCTGGTTCCTCTGAGCTGGGGAAGAGGGAAGAGAGTGACAGTGGCGTCAGTTCAGCAAAAGCGAAGGTATGGCAACATGATTGTCTTGCCCGCGCATGTGTGCAAGACACCAGTCATGTTGCCATACCTTAACTAAGGTTTGGCAGGTACCAAGGTAAGGTTGCCATCCCCTGTAGCCAAGGTATGGCCTTGCCTCTGGAGAGCGAGGAGGCGAAGGAGGCGAGGGAATTAAGGACACTTTGATGCTGTACTGTACATCCTCTGACAAAGGACAGACGTGGCCGTTTCATAAGACAGTGGACACAGTGGACATGCGGTGGACAATGGGACGGCAAGCATGACAAACTGTGGGAGGTGAAACAACCTGGAGAGTTTCCAGAAGGTATTTAATTGACCCATTTAGACGCGAGGCCGATTCCGAAACAATTTTTTTTTTTTTTTTCTGCTAGACATTTTTATAATAAGAAAAAGAAAAGGAATAATGTTGCTGTATATATATAGCAACATCTAAAATGACACCGACCGATGCTGTCCCAGATTGAAAGGTATAAAGACATAAAGGTCAAACAGGTCTAAATGGGTTCAGTGTTGCCAGATGTACGATAATTATCGTATTTGTACGATAATTTGACCCTCTATACGATGTACGATCAATAATTCCAAAAATGCCCAAATGTACGATAATTTCAGCATATCACCAAAAAGCGTGTGAATTCACTATTTTCCCTGGCTGCTGGTTTGGCTTCTCAAAATAAGCCAGGAAATCAGTCAATCTGACCCTAGATCTGTCCATGGAGGCATTAAAAACACCGGTTGCATCTTTCCAGACCAGTTTCAGGCTTTTATTTGTGTAAGCTCCAGGAAGTTGCTTGCCTCCATGCAGCATATCTGATGCGTTTTTGTCACGCAGTAGTCTCAAACAAGGTAATTTCTTACACTAAAGACATATTTTGGTGAAATTGATTTGTTTTTTTGAAAGTGATTTCTCTTTTTTGGCTATGTACGATAGTTTCATGTCAAATACGATAATTCTGACCCTCCGGTACGATAATTCATCATTTCCCATCTGGCAACACTGAATGGGTTCCACTTAGACCCATATTATGTTGTTGCGCAGAGTCCCCCATGCAGGGCTCTATACTAGCAATCTGGCTAACCATCGTCAAATAAAAGGGAACGCCCACTCCGTTTTGTTCCTTTTCATTTGTTGTTGCGTAGCATTGGAGTCTGTTCTCGAGAGATTACTATACTAGTGACTTTTATGTTTTCACTCTACACTAAATGTCCTCGCTGAAAATCGCCGACCTACAAGCTCACAGTGCGGTGAGTTGTGAGTTGATCTGCTATTTTCTGCTTAGGATTCCCCTTTAGCATACGGATGCTGGGGTTTGAGTGGTTAATATATCGTCGCTGTTGGGTGGAAACCTTGTATGTCCGTTACTTTTCTGGAAAAGTGTTCCAATGGATCCAGTGGAGTCCTAATTTATAATTTTCTTCTGGTAGAAAATAAAAAAATATATATATTTTTTCCCCCAAAGGATATTGAGTACCCAGGGGGGGTCCCCAGATGATTCACTTAATGTGCAATTATTGTTTTATCACTCAGCAGTAAACAAACCAACATAAAGTTTAAGTGTATGAAGGGTATCTGCACATTTCTAAAGTGACAATTTAAGGACTTTTTTAATACCTCTAAAATGACAAATAAAACATTGGCCAAATTGTCAAATATTAGAGGCAGAAATTGTGAAAATAGAAGATCTACATGCTCACAAGCATTGTGAGCATGTAGATCTTCTATTTTCACAATAGAACCGTGTTATACAAAATGTAATGCCTCAACTCTTGGTGCTCGTCAGGGTGGGTGGGGGGGGTCCCCAGGTAAAATATGATTATTTTGGGGGTTGTGGCCAGAAAGGGTTGAGAACCGCTGATCTAAGGAAGATGAAATATGGAAGATACAAGGTTTGTGCCCCCGACGACAGCGACAATATGTGACCGTTGGGTTGATGGTGTTTGATGACGGGACTCACAGGTGTTGTTATACTGTGCAGAGAGAAAGTGCATCTTCAGCAACTACGGCTTTGATATTGGTGCAGGGAGGGAGCAGGGGGAAAAAAAGAAAAGTGCTGAAGTCAAATAAAACCCAAGGAGTTTAGTCCGCAATATTACCCCGAGTTAGGATGCAATTAGGGAAGGATGAAGGGAATATAGTGGGGGGGGTGGGGCTCTGACTGTAGCTGCATACAATATCGTCGTTGTTGGGTGGAAACCTTGTATGTCCAGAACTGTTTGTTTTTATCATTTAAAAAAATTGACTAAACTAGTGAAAACAGCCGATTTACAAGCACACAACGCCTCGCACCGCGAGCCGTTGTGTGCTTGTAGATCTGCTGTTTTCACTACTTTTGTGCGACGGCCTTGTCTGATGCGAAGAAAAAAAAACGTACACATTTGAAACTTGGAGATACAAGGTTTCTGCCTGACAGTGACGATATACATCGCTGCTGGTTGGAAACCTTGTATGTCCAACACTGTTACTTTTCAGAAAATGTAAAAAAAATAAAACTGTGTTCCGATGGTTTCAATTAGGGATATCCCGATCACGTTTTTTTTTTTTGTTGCTCGCGATCCGATTCCGATCATTTGATTTTCGAGTATGCCGATACCGATTTTTCCCGAGCTGATCTTTCGGCAATGCATTAAGAAAAAAGAAAAGAAGAAAACACATTCACGATGTCCCTTAACTCTTTTACCGCTCTGTACGTACAGTTTACAGCTATAATTGAATATTTAAAAAATAATATTTGGGAAATAATGCATAGATAGTTTTCTATAACATCGCAAAGGTAAGCTACTTTTTGATGGCAGTAGCACAAATAAATAAATAATAAATAAGGCAGTAAAAGAGTTAAGGTCGTTTATTCTTTTTTTAAATTACAGTATCCATTCTATATCCAACATGGATATAGCTTCTTTTTTTCACTTAGGGGCCTTTTCCACTGGCAAAGAACCGGTTCCAGAACCAGTGCCAGTTCAACTTCCTTGGGAACCTTGGTTCGTTCTTGCGAACCGGCTTGCTTTTCCACCAGATTGAACTGGAACCACAAAAACCAAGGATTTTGTGGTTCCGGTTCCGAACCAACTTTTACGGTTCGGAACCAAATCCGGTTCTCGGTGGAATAGCACACCTCTGGTTCATCCCATAGGCGGGAGAAAGAACCGGAACCGGTTCTTTGCCGGTGGAAATGGCCCCTTAGTGCAGCATTGGATCAAAACACTTTCACTTCACTTCTTATTATTTTAAATGGCAAAAAAGAAAAAAAAGCTGATCTGCAAGAAGTAGATCGTCTATTTTTGTCAGTTTTCAGCGACATCGTAACATGAAGAAGTAGGGCGTTAATTTACGGAAACACACAAGGAAAAATAGTGCTAAAGAAAAATAGCTAGTGAAAATAGCCGATCTACAAGCGCACAACGCCTCGCGATTTCCCTAGTTTTGTGCCACAGTCTTGTATGATGAAGCAGGCCTTTACTTTACGAAAAAACATACACATTTGAAACTTGGAGATACAAGGTTTCTGCCCGACACTGACGATATATGAAAGGAACAGAAGTATGAAGATACAGAGAGAGAGAGACAGACAGACAGACAGACAGACAGACAGACAGACAGAGGATTCATTCATCTTCACTAATGGACGAATGAGGGTCAGAACACCAGCTTTTATATCCAGAGACATTTAAAAAAGAAGATCTATTATTATGACCCATATTCAGAACTTTTAATATCATTGATGATAAAATGCTATTGCTGCACATACAGTACACACACACACACACACACCCACACCCACACACACACACACACACACACACACACACACACACACACAGACACAGACATACTGTACACGCACACGCGCGCGCGCACACACACACACACACACACACACACACACACACACACACACACACACACACACACACACACACACACACGAGCTGAGATGTGATATAAAAGAATATGTAAAAAAATAAATGAGACATAAAAGAGAGTTTAGTTCTGTACATGCCCAGAGCTATTCTGCTTGGATGCTTTATTTCAGATATGGATTACTGCTCTATAAAATTATTTTACCACAACTGCTGTGTGTCATTCTGTCTCTGTGTCATGCAGTGAGAGATGATTATAAGGTGAGTCATTTAAAGAAAACAGGCTTTAAGACCTAGACACGTCATAAAGTCTTATTTATATTTATATAGCCTAAACACATTTTCAGGTTGGATTTGTGCTGAAACGTTCTAACAGGAGTCTAATATGAAAATATAAATATACATGTGCAACGTAAGCAACATAACATAAAAGACTGACACAACAGCACCGACATGACTGACATCATATAGACTGGTCACATGCTGTCCCACATCCACATGGGAAGCCACGCCATTGCACGTGCGAGTGTGTGTGTGTGTGTGTGTGTGTGTGTGTGTGTGTGTGTGTGTGTGTGTGGATTATGCAAAGCGACACAAGGAGGGCACGCATGCAGAGCATCTTGGCCCTCGTATGGCTGCTCAGACAGACCACTTCTCCTGGACACTCAGTACAATACAAGGACAAGCCTTAAATCTGAGAGTGTACAAATGGCACCACATCATGGACCCCAAAGTCTTCCATTTGTACACTCTCAGAGTTACAGGCGCGTATTAAAGGACAACTTTGTTTTATTACAACAAGGTTTCATATTTTAGATTGTAATTAGAGAAAAGAAAAGGTGAGTGTTAAAATGTTTTCATTTGCTTCATTCTATTGTTTTATCGCATTTACCGTGCTAAAATGTGGGGCATGCGTACGCATGGGGGCATACGTACAAGTGGCTAAATATGTCTTTTTAGACAAAATAAGCCAGCAGTTTCTTTATTGCTATTTACAGTAACACTTCTAGCCCCCATAAGTCACATCCAACCATGAAAGGTTGTGTTGTATTTTGGGAATGGGCTTATTCTGTGTAAAATTACATATTAGCCACTTGTACGCATGCCCCCAAACACTGAAATAAGAATCTCTAAAACAATAGAAAGAAGTAAATGAAATCATTTTAACACTCATCTTTTATATTCTTTAATTACAATCTAAAATATGAACCCTTGTTGTAAAAAACTAAAGTTGTCCTTTAACAGTTTGGCTGCTCTTGGTAGCCAAACACGTTCACAGACGAGATAAGGTTTCCATGGTAACCCGCATCTCAGACGCTTGCTACGGGTGCTGGTGAAAGAAAAAACTGCATACGTCATGACGCAACGCAGCCAGAAGCAACCGAGAGCGGCCATTATCCATTGACTCCTATTCTATACTGAAACATAAAAACGGCTTTATCTCGAAATAAGGTGCAAATAACGCAGAGGAGGCCGAGATCAGCTTGTCTTCACGGCGACACTATGCCGTGATGGTCGGCCCCGGTTAGGATTTTAGTTTTCGCGACCGTTTGTAAACAAACAGATCTCCTTCCTGGATCGTCAGTGTACACCCACATACATGCACACGCACGGAGCTTCCGGGGCTCTTCAAAATAAAGCGCAAGTGAATGGTGGCGTCCTGAGTGTTAAGGGTCCATTGGGACCCCCTGGTGGACCCAGGACCTGACTTTGAAAACCAAACCAGTTCTTTGGAGGATGTGAGGCTCGGAGCAGGTTAGCGAGAAGAGACTTTGTTTTTGTTCGCCCGTTAGCTGCCTTTCATAACCTCTCCCTCCTCTATATAGCTCCGAGATCAGGTTCCTCGCAGTTACATGCCCAAATGAAACATTTCCTGCGATAGTTCGCCACGCTTACAAGATTCTTACCTTTACCAAACATCCTATCCAAAAAGTAAAGTTCGCTTTCCCGTCTCCCATGATGTAAAACTTTTGAGCGGTGGAGAAAATCTAAGCGATCGGTTGAAACAATAGTTTTAAATCGCTGTCTCTGGCCAGTTTTTGTTTTCTCGCCCTGACCGCTTGGTGGCGGAAAACATTTCTGGCAATACATATTAAGTCACGCATGCGCATTTACTGCTTCCGTAAAATTTCATTGGGAAAATAATTGGAAAAGGCTGACAAAAACAGCAATTTAAAACTATTGTTTCAATCGACCACTTAGATTTTCTCCACCGCTCAAAACAATGCATCTGAGACACGGTGAAAGCGACCTATTCGCCCGCCACGTCCTCGTTTACATTCACACAACCGATCAGTGGCGTTAGTTCAGCAAAAGCTAGGGTATGGCAAAGATGGCAGTCCTCATGGAAAAAGAGGTATTACATTTTGTATAACACCGTTCTATTGTGAGAATTTTCACAATATCTTAAAAAAACTATAGTTTTTTTTTTTCAGTTTTTTAAACGGGTTTCTACGGTTTCTTGTGCTGGATATGCCACAATTGACAATAATGAATTGCACCTGTGCAGCTGACCTGCGGAACCTTGGAATTTACCATTTTGTCAAGCTGGGAAGAATAGTGAAGTGGAGAATATAATTATAATACCTTGTTAAAGTGACCATTTTTAAATTTTGCATTTGTAGTTATTTTACTGTAATTTAACAACATAATAACCAGCACAGATAGACAAAAAAAAGACATTCATGGATTTATATTTAAAAGTAACTTTTATTTTCCCCCCTGGACCCAGGGTATGGCAGCTGCATACCCCTGCCATACCCAATTGACGCCCCTGCAGCCGATGCACCAAAACAAAGCATCGAGGAGGAAGGTAAGGGAGCTGATTGTTCCGTTGGTTTTTCGGAGCAGTTATTGGAGCTTTTTTGCAGAGTATTGATGTTCCTGGCTGTCTCATCAGGCTGAGCAGTACACACACACACACTCCCAAAGGTTCCAGAGGGTGATCTCTCTCTGAACACGTTTTCAGAAAAAAAATGCCCCATGGCCCTGGGTGTCAGGGGCGTCACAAGGGGTAGGAAAGTGGGACTGAGTTACCAGGGCCCAAGGTGGAGGGGCCCTAGTAACTTTAGCTATTGAAAAATAGCAGATATACAAGCTCACAGCGCGGCACCGAGTGCCGCGCTGCGAGCTTGTAGATCTGCTATTTTTGAAAAGTCGTGAAAATGTGCGCAAATCTTTGAATATATGTATTTTTTAAGTGAACATTTGTAACTCACATTTTGCTTCTGGGGGTTCCCTGGAACTAAATATTTTGAGATGGGGGGTCCTTCACATGAAAAAGTTTGAGCATCACTGACATTTTCACGATTTTTCAAAAATAGCAGATCTACAAGCTCGCAGCGCGGCACTCGGTGCCGCGCTGTGAGCTTGTATATCTGCTATTTTTCAATAGTTAACATTCATGGGGGCCCCGCAGTGAATCCTTGTACCCAGGGCCCAGAATTTGTGTGTCCGTAGGCTTAGATAGTGCACTTGGCTGAGCATTTTGGAGAGCCGCACTGCCGCTGCCAACTCTTCCCCGTGCGTGCTTGTGTGTGTGTGTGTGTGTGTGTGTGTGTGTGTGTGTGTGTGTGTGTGTGTGTGTGTGTGTGTGTGTGTGTGTGTGTGTGTGTGTGTGTGTGTGTGTGTGTGTGTGTACGTGCGCGCGTGCGTGTGCGTGCATCTACCTAATTCAGCTCAACTGAGAGGTCTCAGGGCTCTCAAAATGAACTGCACTTCACGCTCCAATGAGGTACAAATGTGGGGAAAAAAGGTGTGTGCGTGCGTGCGTGCGTGCGTGCGTGCGTGCGTGCGTGCGTGCGTGTGTGTGTGTGTGTGTGTGTGGCCATGTGTATTTGGCTGGAACCACTGGCATCATAGATGACTTCACAGGCCAAATAGGTCGCCATCTTGTGGTCCTGTAGACAAATACAGCTGGGCTGTATTTGGGCCCCCCCCTACTCTACCCTATAATGTATGACCAGTTGGTTGAGTCTGCCCTGAGCAGGGCAGGATTAGCCATTGGGCCGATGGGGCCATGGCCAGGGGTCCTTGGATCTCAGGGGCCCTTGGGGGAACTGGCCCGAGTGGTCATCGACAATTTACTAAAATGAAATGTATAAGTTAATCAATATCAAATGTGTGGGCCCCTCCTCTGTTGTCTACAGGTGCTTTCTTGACGCACAGATGATCATCATGGCTTAAAATCCGAGCTGGGTAGTGCGCGTCGGGAGGGAGGGGGACTTATGTTGGGGGGCCCTAAAAAACTATCGGCAAGGGGCCCTCGCGGGGTTAATCCGGCCCTGGCCCTGGGATTGGGGAGACAATACAAATGGGGCCTGATGCCTCCCTGCTTGTTGGCACACATCAAGGGTTGCATTGGGGTTAAGTCCCTGCGACATACTATTGCATCATGTCCATGGGGATATACTTTGTACGTCCTGCATATGTGACATACTAGCATCATGTCTAGGGGGAGTACTTGTTACAGTGTGTGACATAACACCGTCATGTCCAGAGGGTACTTGATAGCAAGCCGCCGCATGCTACAGAAACAGGAGAGGCACGTGCACACATAGACATCAAAGGGGGCTTGAGCCCCGGCCTCTTTGCATGCCATACCTGAAGGCTACATTCAAGAGAATTGCCTTGTCCAAACTCTCCTGAACTTGGATGCAGCTTCTTTTGTTCTATAAGAATTGCCCTCTCTGTGTAGAAATCCATGCCGTACGCCACCAGTATTGACTTGATTATGCTTAGTTCAGTGTGGTATCAAGCACCTAAAATAGCAGACCTCCAAGCTGCTATTTTCGACAATTTCACCAAAAGGCCCTTTTAGAAAAGTCAGCCCCTGCCTCTCTAACATTCTCTGCAAGTCCCTGGAGTGGATAGGCTCCTGACCTATGACCACATGAATGCTATACTCATGACTCCAAATTTGAGCAATAAGGTTTCAATCCCCGTTGACTTCCAGACAAGCACACATCACAAACAGAGGACTCACAGACACACGGACCGGCCCTCTCATAGATGGCTATATCATCCATTACAGTAAAAGCACTCTCGCACGCACGTTTTGCGAGTGCCCCTTACACCAGAAACGGGAGCAGCACCGTATTAACACTTCACACGCGCAGCCAAACATAATTGTTCTCTCACACACCGATACGACGCATTATCTCCCCCACAGTTCTTTCTTCTCCCACACAACGAGGAACACATTCTCCCTGCGCGGCTGTGAAGGAGTGTTGAGTTGTCACTCATTAATCCGCTACAGCACGGCCTGTAATCCTGATGACAGACCGGAGCACGTTTACCCAGAGAGCACATGATCTGAGCCCAGCCTGCAGGGAGCTACAAAGAACCCAGAGAAGAGACCGAGAGGCCTGGCTCTGAATCCAGAGAGAGGGGAAGAAGGGTGTGTGTGTGCGCGCGTGTGTGTGTGCGTGCGTGCGTGCGTGCGTGCGTGCGTGCGTGCGTGTATTACTTGTGAGGGCTGGATGTCCCCACAAGTGTAGTAAATTGTCATTGTCGAGTAGAAACCTCCAAAACCTTCCCTTTTTGTTATAATTTCAAAACGGAAAAACTGTTTAAAATAGGGAAAATAGACGATCTACATTCACACAACGCCTCGGGTTGTTTTTTTTAGGGTTGTTTTTTTTGCAAACATTGTCAGCTTAAAATGTTGATGTACTCACAAGTATTGTAATACAGACAGTGTGTGTGTGAGAGAGAGAGAGAGAGGGGGGGAGGAGAAACAGAAGGAGAGATGAGAAAGAGTGAGGAAGAGAGTGCGTGACAGAGAGAGAGCGAGGTGGAGGTTGGGCTGAGGCAGGTAAGTATTATTTAGTCAGCAGCGGTGCAGCACCATTCAAGGGGGCTTGAACACAAAAGAGAGAGAGAGAGAGGAAAGCTTCAGATGGGGAGGAAACGAGGCAGCAGTTTTGTCACAGCAAAGCCTCGGTTTAGCTTTTGTCGCAGCACGGTCGTGACTCTCACCCAAAATAACAGACGTTCCGCAAAAACAACACGTATGCGACGAAGCAAAAAAGAAAACAAAAAAAAGTGGTTTTAGACGTGCTGTCGCAGGTGGATGGTCCTCCCCGGTTATCCAGACTTATCCCCGTCAAGGCCGGGAGAACGGCGAGGGGAACACAAAAGCCCGTTTCTCCGTGAGATTTCTGGCAGTGCCGCCGGTGTCAGGCGATTGAAAACGGGGGTAATATACAAGTTCTGCTCGTGGCTGGCAGAGCTTGCAGATCGCCTGTCTTCTTCGGCTGCGCCTGACACCATCACACGCGACAAAGTATAAATTATGCAGAAGGGGCTGCAGAGGAACACCAGGGCCTATTTTAAGCCCCCGCGAAAGAAACATCAAGGGTCAAAGTTGGTTCACGCAATTCATTGCAACATCACTGGCGGGCCCTGGCTGAGAATGAAGGGAGAGGGGAAAAAATAACTGTGTCTGGAGGCATCAACAAGCTTGCATAATAGGCATATGAAAGCAGAACACCACTGTCCCCGCATACCGGGAGAGCAAACAGCCCAGCTATATACCGTAGCGCTGCGTGAGTCATTGGGCTTATGGCTGCTATAGCGAGTTCACTTTATGATGTGGTTGTCGATGTTTCACTTTAGCACACGCATCACACTCACAACAAAGGAGGATGTTTCACAGTCAATCAGACCGGCATGGTCAGAGGTCAACTGAGCATGTGTAAAGACATCATGCTTATAAAAAGCCGCCAGGGCCCAAATTGCAGTGTGATGAAACTGCAGCCATTCCCATGGGGCCCACTGGGACATTGCAAGTGGGGGCCCCCAATAATGGACCCTATTCACGCCCCGCCCACTCAGCAAATTTCTCAGCAACTTCATGGTGCTGACGTCAGCTTTGAAGGGACTACTAACACAAAAATCGCTGGACTTAAAGCCAACAAATCATTATTTCGAACGGTAAAGTATATTATAATGCTTTGTGCCTTTTACTATCTTGTGTTCTTGATCATGCTAGCCGTATTTTATACTTTACTATTTGGAAATTGCATTAAATTTGCGATTTCTGTGTTAACTCTATGGGCTTTTAGTAGGGTTTCCCCTTCAAAGCGTGACGTCAGCACCAGGAAGTTCTGAGTGGGCGGGACGTGAATAGGGTCCAAACTGACGTCCATTTTGTCAATCTCCACAACATGGACACGACCGTGGCTTCCGGGGCTCTTCGAAATAAAGCGTAAGTGGATGGCGGCACTCTACAGCCAAATAATTACCAAGATAATGGCAGCCCAAGAGTTACGGTTAAGAGACATGGAGAATGACGAAAAGAACATTGCAGAAGATACAGACTTTCATAAACAGCTGTCTAAAGCGCATCTTTAGGATAAGAGGCCAACCAAAATCAAGAATGAGGAACTATGGCTGAGAGGAAGACAGGAACCAGTAGAGAAACAGATCCTGAGACGCAAGTGGGGATGGATAGGCCACACTTTGAGGAAACCGGCAACCAGCATTACACGCCAGGCCCTCAGTTGGAACCCCCAGGGGAAGAGGTTGAGAGGGCGGCCTAAAAACACCTGGAGGCGGGACACTGAGGCAGAGCTGAAGAGACAGGGAACCAGCTGGGCTGAGGCAGAAAGGACAGCCCAAAGCCGTGTTGGATGGAGAAGTCGTAGATGGCCTATGCTCCACTGGGAGCGATGGGCCTAAGTAAAGTAAGTAAGAGTTAACAAAAAAGTGAGAAAAAAAAGCATGCATGGTATTTGTTTCTTTAACACCTTGAAAAATTAGTTTCTAATGCCATTCCGATGTATAGGAACTTAACTTAATACAATGTTAGTTCCACTGATCAAAAGCCGGAGCACAATCGATTGATTGATAATTTAGAATGCCAATTAACACGTGCTAACGAAGTGTTCAGAGGCGTGGGTCGCCAACGCTATGTGGGCCCTGAGCCACCGTTCTACTGCAAGGATTTTCTCATTTACTGAATAGTGCTACTGATAAACAACCCCCCCCCCCCCCCCCCAGTGAGCAGTGATAGTACTGTATATATATGCTTTCTTTCAACAGAAATGGAAACATAGTTAATGAACAGAAGGAACATATGGATTTAATTTATACTCTTTAAGATTTACATTAAAAAAGGCTCTCACAAATTGTACTGTACACACACACGCACGCACGCACGCGCGCACACACACTCTCTCTCTTTCTCTCTCTCTCTCTCTCTCTTTCTCTTTTCTCTTTCTCTCTCCATTATGTGCATATATCCATATGCCTCGTGGGACTTAAACATTGCCTGGGTACTTTTTTATGTCTTGGCAGAGAGTTACAGTAGCGATGCTTCAAACGATGTATCCTATATTCCTGACTGTCATATGCATATCTGCATCTGTAGTGCTGCGGCAGCAATGTCTGTCACAGATGCATATAGTAATTGAGAGAGCAACGATTATTCACAATGTGTCGATTGCTTGCGTCGATGCATTGTGAGCATGTAGATCAGCTATTTTCAAAATATTCTTTATACAGTTTTTCATTTGAAAACTTGAGAAATGGGACATTCTGCATAATCCCAGCAAGCACGGTCAGGACCTGGCTGGACCAATCAGTGACATCTCGATTGGGGCCAAATCACAGACCATATGGGCTTTTTTGTTTGACAGGATTTATGTTGGTTGAAATCAGGTGATATTCTAGGCCAGATAAATATCATAACTAGTTAGATATGTCCCGGAATATAACCTTATATGCTCATATTTCAACTAGCATTACAAACAATAACAATAATCCTGTCAAACAAAAAAGTCCATATGACGTCCTGGTAATGACGTCAAGATCATCCCCATATGGGCTGTGATCTGGCCCACAGACATAAAAAGGTAGACGCCTCTTCCGGCTCTCTGGTACCCGTCTCGCCTTGGTGGGCATTTTTGATTGACAGGCTTGGAATTCTTCTGTGTGAGTAACAGACAACAAGGTCGGTAGGCAAATCAGAGGCAGGTTTGAATGGAAAAGTCCCGGAAAAGACGCGTTGTGATTGGCCAGTAGTGTTTTTGAGTGGCAGCCTGCTCTCGACACTTCGTCTTTTGTGCCCACCAAGTTGGACGGGTCGCTCCAATCAACTGCAGCGGGTGGACGAGGTATCTAGCTTTTTATATCTGTGATCTGGCCCCAATCGAGACGTCACTGATTGGTCCAGGTCCTGACGTGCTTACTTTCGGTACTTTGAGTATTTTCATTGTGTTATTTGGTAGGCTACTTTTACTGTAATAAAAATCTGAGCACTTCTTCCATCATTGCACGTAGTTCTTGTGGTTGAAAAGCGTCATGTGGAAAGTACTGGGACTGGTGGTAGCTACTGTAGGTGTAGTCGCTCCTGTAGGTGTAGTCGCTCAACAATCCATCTCCCGGGGGTCTATTGCGCAAGCATTAACAAAGGGATAGATTTGCCCTTGATACTGATAATAAGCCGCTTCACTTTAGCCTACTTACTTACTATGAGCTAATCAGATTCTGTGTTTTCTAGCTGTTGAAATACAAATACAAATAAGCAAACAGTCCAAACCAAAGTTAGGTCTATAATTCAAAACTTCAAAATGGAACATTTGGACACCTTGCCCCAGGGGTGTAGCAGGAAAGCACATGGCAGCTGTATCTGTGTACATTGACAGCTTGCAAAACAGTGAGAATACTTGGACAGAAAATAAATAAACAGGATCGGGTTCATGACTGTGCTTCCCACACAAGGTGCCCAAGAACATTTTTTTGACAATTATTTTCATGGGAATTTAACGCTGTTTGAGAGAAAACGTATGAACATCAAAGTCAGTCTCTGGAGGACCTGTTGGATAACTTCAAAGTCGCTTGACTGCTTTGCCGAGAGGTGCTTTTTCTTTGTTCTGCTAAGCTTTCATCCACTTTATTTTCTCCTCCAAAGTGCAGTATGATAAAGAGTAGTGTGCCGTGTGCATATTGAACCTTTCATTTACAAGTTGAATCCAAAAGAAATAATTGGGCATTTAACACGCATGCACTGCATTATACTGTACTTAACCACTTAAGCATGACACTGTGAATATACTTTGCCGTATATGACGATATTGCGCAGTGAAAATAGCTGATATAAGTTCACAACATGAAACATCACGGCACATTGTGAGCTTGTAGAAAAGGAAACATTCTACTGTACAGGGCGTGCAGAGAATGTTAGAGAGGCAGGGGCTGAAATTTCTAAAAGGGCCTTTTGGTGGAAATATCAAAAATAGCAGACCTCCAAGCTGTGTTGTGTTGTGAGCTTGGAGGTCGGCTATTTTCGGTGTTTGATACCACACTGAACTAAGCATAATCAAGTCAATATTGGAGATGTGGCCTAACAGCATGGATTTCTACACAGAGAGGGCCGTGACAGTGGGTCACGATCACCGTGCGTCGCGATCACACACACGCTGCCGCGCACAAAAGTCCCTCCCCTGGAAATCGTTCAGATGGGGCACAATGTCAGACTCAAGCGTCAGCTGAGTCTGAAATCAGGCTAAAGGCCTGTCCATACTTTGACCGAAACCGCCGTTTTCGGTCAAAAGGTCCTTTTCTACCATAAAATTATATCCCTCGGGACTTCTGAAAAGCACTGGACCGAACGAGAGTTCGGAAATTTGCACGTCGGAAAACACAACTCACCGAACATTTCGGTCGAAGTATGGAAAGGCCTTATTGCTGCATTCAAGTTCAGGAGAGTTTGGACAAGGCAATTAATGCTGTCTTCAGGTATGTGTGTCATGGAAAGAGGGCATTTGCATTTCTTTCACCATAGTAAAAACCGCATCCATGGTCTGGAGAGGGCACTCTGTACAGACATATAAAAGGGCAGGGGCTCAAACCCCCTTTGATGTCTATGTATGCACGTGTCTGCTACTGTATATGAGCGTTTCCTCGCTCCCAACGCACATTCTTGAAATAACTATATAGCCTACAGCACAGTAATTTTGCCATGTAGCTATAGTCTATATTAGTTAAAAGGATCTAGGATATAGGCCTACTTGGGAAGTTGGTAGGTACTGTAGGTACTGTAGCATACATTGTAGAAGTTGAAATTGTCAAACTTGTATTTCACAAAGCAGCTGGATTACAAAGTCAGCCAGGTGATTGTAAAACGGACCATTGTACATTTACAGGAAACTGACTTGCAATAAGTCACTGTAAGGGTAGCCTAGCGTGAGGTATTTCACATCGTACCGTGTATCGTTTTATTGTACTGTATTACCAGGTGCTCCCTTATACCTCAAAATTGATAAAGTGGTGAGTCTGCTTTCTTTCCCACAGCAGCAGCGAATCAGCAGACCACAGAGGCTTAATGAAAAAGGTATACAGTATATATACAGTATATAGCTACAGTATAATTCCAGCTAATTAGCGGATCCTCTAGCATTCTCCAGGTATGCGTCACAATTATTATTAACCTCATAAATATGAGGCTGATCTCTAGCGACATAACTATGACACCAGTGCTTGCAAAGAACATATAGAGTCAGTACAGTAATCCATGCTGTTGTGAGCCTTAACCCTGCAAGGCCCAGCGTTGCTTTTTGGCAAAAAAAATTAAATCATTTAAAAAAATATGTTATAATTAGTTTTCCTGTTCTTTTTTCACATTAACATCGCCATTAAATCCTATTGTTTAGTATTACAATGCCATTGGCCACGATATTTGCATATAAATACCCCCCACAGAGACTGACATTCACACCTCCCAGAGAAGTTGAAATTCCAGCGTCTGGACGAACATCATCTCACTTTTTAACTGAAGCTATTCCTCACTAAAACATAAGTAAAATGCCTGTAATCTTTTTTTTCGTGATCATTAGAATGTCTAGAACACGTGCATATGTTAATATTGTGAAAAGTATCTCCAAAATGCAAATTAGAGCATGATTTATGATTTATGATTTATGGCTATAAAACCTTAAAAAAACATTATTATTTTTTTTACATTTTCCTGTGATTAGGACTCCTACAACACCATCTGATTTTTTTTTTGGCCAGTAGAAATTAATTCGGGTCTTGCAGGGTTAAAGGCAAAGAAAATATACTGTAAACAGAAATTGGCTCACTGCATAAACCCATTCTCAATTCTCAATCATCCCTATACATAGCCTACTGTAAGGTTTTGTCAGATTTGACATAACTTTTTTATGTATTTGCCCCATGCATGTTTCGGAAATAATGACCCTAACCCCACCCACCAACCCACTCACTGGCCTAAACAAGTACTATACTTAGGCCTTTTACAATTATTACATAATCGTCATCGTAATTGCAATTATTTTAGGTAATCGCAATTATTTTGCATAATCGTCATCATTTCCATGTTGAGAAATCTTCATATATAGTTTCAAACACTTTCAAAAAGTAGTGGAAATAGCCGATCTACAGGCTCAAAACCATGCGTTGTTGTGAGATTGTCGGCTATTTCCACTATGAATATATAAAAAGGTTATTGAATATGCAGTAATTCTTTTGTACATTAGGTGATTTTTTTTTTTTTTTTTTTTTTGGCTTTTATGCCTTTATTGATAGTATACAGTAGACTGACAGGAAATGGGGAGAGAGAGAGATGGGGAGTGACATGCGGCAAAGGTCATCCGGATTGGGAATCGAACCGGCGAGGCCGCGGCAACCATGCCTATGTGGCGGTGCCTATGTGGTATGCGCCTTGACCAGTAGGCCACCGGACGCCCCACATTAGGTGATTTTTCATATCTACCCTGTGCAACTTCAGAGACAAACAGAAATGTAATTTTTGTTCCACCACTGAAAGACTGCCGGGTCAACTGCTTTTGACCTGTAAATCCTCCAAACAGAAACACCTACAGTATTTTAGGTGAATTGTACAACAACCTCTTTGCACAAATTGTAAGTTTTTTGGAATATACCCTGCTGGTCAGAACTGCTACAGTTCACCCCAGAAAACGGACTGGTATTTGCACTATACTAGGCTACATACTCGGTGCTTGCTTCTGTAAGTTATTCATCCTTCTGCAGCATGATTGTATATTCTGTATTATATCTTCGGTCGCTAATGTATTCATCAATTCATCATTTATTCCTTGGATATTCTATATTCAGTTCATTTTCTTTTCTTTTCTTTTTTTTGGCCTCCAACATATAGACTTATTTTCTGTCTCCATAACCCAGGGAAGGTACAATTATTCTAAACTGTATATTCTGTACATCCTTGGTTTGCTAATTTATTCTCATTTTTTCCCTCTGTTTATTCTATATTCTGCATATTTTCTATAATTCTATTTCAGTAACCCAGCAATGGAACATGCCACTGAAGATGCTACAGTATCTTCTCCTACAGGCCAGAAGGATCTACTACAAGCAGTAACGATCCTCCCTAATTAAGTTTCACTGCCAGGAAGACTCTAAAGCAGTGGTTCTCAACCTTTTCAGGCCACGACCCCCAAAATAATCATATTTTAACTGGGGACCCCCCACCCTGACAAGCACTAAGAGTTAAGGCATTACATTTTGTATAACACGGTTCTTTTGTGAAAATAGCCAATCTACATGCTCACGCCTCACGTTGGGAGGCGTTGTGAGAATGCAGATCGGCTATTTTCACAATTTCTGCCTCTAATATTTGTCACTTTGGCCAATGTTTAATTTGCCATTTGAGAGGTATTAAAAAGTCCTAAAATTGTCACTTTAGAAATGTGTAGATACCCTCTATACAATTTAACTTTGTTGGTTTGTTTACTGTTGAGTGAGAAAACAATGTTGCACATTAAGTTAATCATCTGGGGACCCCCCAAAATAATGTAGGGGCCCCCCTGGGGTGCCCGACCCACAGGGTGAGGACCACTGCTCTAAAGGAGCATTTGCCTACCCCTGCTTTTCCCAGACCTCCCAGCTCTGTTTTACGGGAAAGTCCTGATCTGGCGAAGCCCGAACTGGCGAACAGGGGAAAAGAGACCTACCGTAGCGATCTGGCGAATCGTTTTATTGTCTTAAACATGGCTCTGTTTTAAGGCATTTTTCGTAGTTATTGAGTGCTTGCGCATTGGTCTCGCCTGTTAAGCTCCAGGCGGAGCCGCTCGATTGTCCACGACACTGCAAGCGGCGCGAAGGCCAGCGGACCTTGGTCCTGCTCTTCGCCCCCGAGCACCGCAGGCGCGAGTGGCCGCGAAGAGCGGGCCAGGGCTGCGCGGCCGGCGGAGCGCCGCGCGAGTTACGAAGCCGTGGTGAATGCAATCGTTATATTTATGCCCAGGCCCAAGCGCACGATAAACGCCCTGTCCAGAAGGATTAAACGAAAAAGACGAAAAATATGCAGAAGGTTTTTTTTCCCCTTTTTCTTTCGCCAGATCGCTACGGTAGGTCTCTTTTCCCCTGTTCGCCAGTTCGGGCTTCGCCAAAAAGGTACGTGCCCCTGTTTTACTGACAAGTTGCTTTTGCCCTGTCTACTATCGCATCCAGGTTGAAACAGCATCTCAACTCATTTGCTGGCCTGACAATGAAACGGCTGCCCATGCAGTGCCCACCATATGTTGGCATTGGAAGGACGAGCCCTACAGGCATTGATGATCAATGCCGTTTTTTTATGGGCGCTCTGGAGGAGCAGCGATTTGGCCAGTCTTGCCTTTGAGAATGAAGCCAGGGAACAATTTAAAAGAGACCATAGGGGGCAATGCCATTCAAGAAGAATTCTCCCTGATGCTATACTAGCCTCGGTACCCAGGCCCCCCCCCCAACCCCCCAACCCCCCCAGCTATACTGACTTTATTCGTCATGTCCAATAGGAACTGAGGCTACAAGCCTTTGTTCTGTCCTGATCAACTCCAAGAGCATATCTGTGTTCAGCCAATGAAATAGTGCCCTACAAGAGGCAATACGTTTCAAACCAATAGGGGCTGTTCCAGCTCATCTAAGACAAGCATATAATGGGTTGAGGCAAGAGATAAGTATAGGGAGAGAGTGCAGAGGTTGCACAGAAAGCACGGAAACAACAAAAGCCAGGCCATATGCTGTCCCGCTTTGCTGCCATTAAACAACACAGTGAGGGAACTGTAGTCCCATCTCTCCTCCCCTCCCACTGGATATTGACTCCGTCAGATAGGCCGCGCTGTATCTCAACTGCAAGCTGCAAAACAACAAGTGCCAGGCGCAAATCAACACATGATCATCTCTCACCCTGGTCCGTGGAGGAATTCTTTCTGATGATGGCCACTATGTATTGTACTGTACCATCTACTGTTGTGTTGTCACCCATGGTGGTAAAGCGGATTCGGGAGGGAGCACAGCTGCAGTGTCAAGAATTGGTCCAAATAACTGGACGTGGATGATGAAATGCTGCACCATGAGTTTGGGCTGGCGGTTTTCCAGTATGATTGCATCGTCAGAGTGCATCTACTGGAATGTCAGGGAGCAGTGGCGGATGTTTCCATATAGGCTACAAGACAATTGTTCTTTATCAGTGCCAGAGCAAAGGAGCCAATGATAGCTGGCGCGGCCACCAACAATGACACCTTGCAGAGCCAAGAGGCCCATATAGGGCAGGAGCCTATCTCCTGTTTCTGTAGCGTGAAGCAGCTTGATGTACAAGTATACACCCCCTGGACATGACACTAGTACACTATGTCACAGGGACTTACCCCCAATCCAACCCTTGATGCTGAGTGCCAAGCAGGGAGGCACTGACTCCCATTTTATAGTCTTTGGTATGCCTTTAACAGCCCCTGATTGGCCCGGGTCGTCTTGGTCTTAAAGAAAGGTGACAGCTGGAGGTTCTGTTTGGACTAGCGGCAGCTGAACACTGCCCGCAAGTTCGCAAAACACACAAGGGGGGAAAGAAACGGTACAACCGCCCTAGTCACCTTGCTGTGACACAATCGGTCTTCAAATGCTGCCTTTGAAAGGATGCAAGGTTCCCCGAGAATGTATGTCACAGGTGCACGCACAGCCATGGGTGCTGTGGTACTACCACAGCGGTAGCATAGATCAAATTGATCCTTTTTTTTTTTTTTTACATAGCTCTTTGGAGCCAACCCATCTGGAAGAGAGAGAGAGAGAGAGAGAGAGAGAGAGAGAGAGAGAGAGAGAGAGAGAGAGAGAGAGAGAAAGAGAGAGAGAGAGAGAGAGAGAGAGAGAGCGTTATCTTGAATTTCATCATGAAAAAAATATATATTTTCAGGTGAATTAATCACATGAAAAAAGCCCCAGGTGTGAAAGGACTGTAATCTCCCCCTGGCCAAGGGGCGATAAAGCGGTAAATGTTTAGTTTCCCATGCAGGGGACCCAAGTTACAATCCTGGGTGTTACACTGGTCTGACTGCCATGAGTCAGGAGGGAGGGACTCCCTCGTGTTGAGCAGTAGCTGGTTTCCCAGGAAAAAGTGTTTTTTTCCTTAAGTAGAGACCCATGCAGGTTCAAATCCTGGCTGTTACACAGGCACGGTATGCAGTCGGCCAGTGTCCGAATTAATATCAGTTGCTGTTAGTGTTGTGTTTCCTGTTCTGGCCTGTGTCTCCCTCCCAGCCCCCCCCCTACAGCTACAGTGAGTGATTAATCACACTGGTGTTCAATCACTCATCAGGGCCTGGTGGTTAAAGACCTGGGGACGGGAGCACACAGGGCCAGTGGCTGGCTCTATGTGTAACGGAGGTGATCCGAACCTCCCCACCCGGGTTCGTACCCGGGTCTCCCGCACGAAAGTCCAATATCTTAACCACTAGACCAAAGAGACATCTCCGTGGTATGGGGGAGATACTAGACTTTTGAGGCTTCAAGGCTGGGGCTGCGACTCTCTCCGTCACACTCACCCCCCTTTGACCTCCTCCTAGGGGGAAGCCCGAATCCGGGTCACGGCACCAATGTAACGGAGGTGATCCGAACCTCCCCACCCGGGTTCGTACCCGGGTCTCCCGCACGAAAGTCCAATATCTTAACCACTAGACCAAAGAGACATCTCCGTGGTATGGGGGAGATACTAGACTTTTGAGGCTTCAAGGCTGGGGCTGCGACTCTCTCCGTCACATATGCACAGCAGCCATGTTGGAAAGAAGTTGGGCCTCTTCTCACTTCCTTCACATTCATCGTTACCAATGATACTAATGATTAATTTCAAGGACCCCATAACTCTGCGAGTGTACAAATGGATAGTTCCATTTGTACACTATCAAAGTTACAATCCCCTCAAAAAACAACATATCAACCAGACCATATCAATATGGTCTGGTGAAGAAATGTGGTGTACTGTATATAGACGCCAAAAGACTGGGGGTAAAGTGTCGAAGTACTGTTGCAAATCAGGTCAGTTTTAAGATTAGAGGGTTTCAAGGACCCCCAGTGTTATCTTAACTCTGAGACTGTATGTATGTGTCCTCTGAGACTGTATGTGTCCTCTGAGACTGTATGTATATGTCCTCGGACCACACGTTGAGAACCATTGGAGCAGAAGAGATGAAAATGACTTCCCTGCCAATCCCTGGTGATGATGTACAGTACATACAGTACATGGGTCAGAATATCCACTCTGATGTCTCACAACACACAATCGTCGGCCAACAGTCAGCTTTTGAAAGATTTCATGCTGCAGAAAGCTGAGGGAGCTGAATGGGAGGTATTGGTGTGTAATTAAATGCCTTCAATTAAGTCGTGTTCATTATGCATGATCAGCACTGGTGCAGTGCAGTTATGTTTCACTTGCATGATATTACGCCCACTCCCAATTGCCTGTGAATATGTAGCGCAGTATTCTTGTCATTTTGGAGGTAGTCAACTAGCCCAGTGGTTCTCAAGCTGTCAAGCATTCTCATGTCAAAGACCCTCAAATTAACATGTAGGCGTTTTGGCTGCAAACCAGCACCTGGAAATACTTTGTGCCAGGGATCCACATACAGAACAAGATTTGTTCAAATGAAATGTAAAACCTATTATGTGAAATTTTTTCATGATATTTTGATTCTGATACAGATAGATAGGAACCTGAAGTATACTAGTCTACAACAGTAAGACGCCCTAAGGGTGAGAAGCGTGCAAATGGGCGTGTGCACATGGGCGTGTGCACATGGGCGCGTGCAGCATCCGCCTGGGTGACGGCAGACTGCTGGGCGAGTGCAGGCGCTTTGGCATGCGATTAACTTTGACCCCAAAAATGCACAGACATGTTTGGTTGTTTACGTTGGACAAAATGTGGCCATATATTTTCCCAAATATGGAGATGAATGACGTCTGACGTGTGTATGAACGTGTATTGATGACATCATGTCATGTCATCAATACACGTTGTCATCAAGACATCAGATCACGCCATCAGATGTCAGATGACACGAGACGTCATGCTGTGACACATGCACGCACGCACATGATAGCGACCTACGGTCGCAATTAGTTTCATTGATCCAAGCTGGAACATAGTCGATTTGATCATCAAAATAAACATACTCTGTGTTAAGTGGTCAGATGGGTGGGCCGTGACTCCCACAAGCGATTTTTGCGTTTTTCATAAATGGGCCCTTTTTTTGCATTTTTGTAATAAATAAATAGTCAATTTAACATTGAGGTGCGTGCCCACACAATGTTTGTATGTGCCCACTCGACCTGCATCTCTGAAGACAAGGGGTTGGATTCTTACAAAGGACATTCTACAGTAGCTGAGCTCTGGGTGCCATATTGAAGTAGTAATGTGATATAGGTGGCCTAGTGTTCGTAGGCATTCTTAATGAGGCTGGGTCTCAGCTCCAGTCGGCAAATGACTGCTTTGTAGAGCAGTTGTGAAAAGCATGTGTGGGACATAGGCCTACAGACTTCAGTTTCATCGCATGGGAGATTTACCGCTGTAAGAAATTAAGGTACAAACTACAGACCTCTGCGCAGGTTGGCAGTAACAGGGAGTTTATGCAGCTCCGCAGGGATGGTGATCTACGGTGCACTCTGGATGGGTGCTCTATTCCACTTCTGTCAGACAATGACGTACACCAATAACTGGGCGATAAGAATATCCGGGGACCAGGAGTCTGCAAACAGGATAGCGGAAAAATATGGATTTACAAATATGGGTCAGGTAAGTGGAAAACACAGCTCTAGCATGCCTTTGCTGGTGTGAAATCCATCACACTCTATGCCAGTTTTTCTCAGCTTTCAAATGTCAAGGTCTCCCCTTAACTCTGACAGCATACAAATGGAACCAAATGGACCCGTTAGGGTCCATTTGGTTCCATTTGTATACTGTCAGAGTTACAGACCTCTATGGGTCAATTTGGACCCCTCTAAAGGAAACCACAGAGTCCCTGGAATCCACTTTGAGACTATACAATACTCTAAACTCAACCCTTATTTTTCTGTAGCCTATCTTGAGGAGTATTATTATGCTATTTTTCAAAAATAGCAGATCTACAAGCTCACAACACACCGTTTTGCAATGCGCTGTGGGCTTGTAGATATAGGCTATTTTTGAATAGCCAAAGCATATAAATAGGGTTTAAATGTTGGTGTCAGCAAGTGACCTACAAGGCTGCATACAGTAATATGGCCAGACAGACTGGACATTTGTACCTGAGACTCTGACCGTAATGTCAGGTCTCCCCGCAGTCACGTCACACTTCTTCTAAGACTAAAGGCCTGTCCATACTTTTTTCCGAAATGTTCTGTGAGTTGGACTTTGTTCGACGTGCAAATTTTCGAACTCTCATTCGGTCTAATGGTTTTTAGAAGTCGCGAGTGACGTCATTTTGTAGTCGAACCGGACCTTTCGACCGAAAACGGCAGTTTTGGTTAAAGTATGGACAGGCCTTAAGACAACAATTTACATAAAACAACAACGACAACAAAAATGCAATTATTTCGTCCCACGTTGAAAACAAAACAAAAACAACTATGGGTATGAATTACAGTAGGACGTGACTATGATTAATGACTAGTTATTTACCGACTAAGGATGTGGACGATGATTAATTAGTTGTATTTACTGAAGGATGCCATGCTTTGCACCTTTTTAGCCCCAATAAACAAGTTTGTCATCCTGAACTCATAGCCTGTTTCATCATCATGAGTTAATTCATTGTTGCAGAATAATTTCTATATGCCGTTTGGATTAAGCTCTCCATCATCAAGAGTCCTGCTAACGTCATGGCGTTATAATGAAGCTGGGTGCTAAAATGTAATAGCCACTCACTCAGACGCCTGCACGCACACACGAGCACGCACGAACGCACGCACGCAACACACGCACGCACGCATGCACCACGCGCACGCACACACACACACACACACACACACACACACACACACACACACACACACACACACACACACACACACACACACACACACACACACACACACGTACCAGTGGTGGAAAGTAACAAAGTTAGATGTACTTAAGTACAACTTTGAGGTATTTGTACTTGTACTTGTACATATGCACGCACGCACCACGCTTGCACACACACACACACACACACACACACACACACACACACACACACACACACACACACACACACACACACACACACACACACCAGTGGTGGAAAGTAACAAAGTTAGATGTACTTAAGTACAACTTTGAGGTATCTGTACTTGAGTGTTTCCAATTTCCAATACTTTTACTTCTACTCCACTACATCTCAGATCCAAATATTGTACTTTTACGCCACTACATAGTTACTTTGTAGATTTGGATTATTAGGCTATTACAAAACAAAAACATACATTGACCACTTCAGCCTTATTTTGCCATTTGAAATAACCGATCTACAAGCTCACAATGTATCACAATGCAACGCATTGTGAGATTGTAGATCTGCTATTTTCAAAAGATTGTAATACATTTGAAAACTTGAAATGGGACGTTCTGCATACAGAGTAGGCCTACTTTTACTTTTGGTACTTTAAGTACATTTTAATAGCAATACTTTTGCACTTTTACTCAATTGGACTTTTACTTGTAACAATTACATTACTGTACTGATACTTTTATTTAAAAGTATCGAGTACTTTTTCCACCACTGACACACACACACACACACACACACACACACACACACACACACACACACACACACACACACACACACACACACACACACACTTACACACACACACACACACACACACACACACACACACACACACAGTAAGCTGTCCAGGCCATGGCTCAGGTTCCCCTCGCCTCGTCTGAAAATCTATCACCGGTGTAAGGTTACGCCCTTAATGAAAGATAAAAAGGAATCGGCTTCATAATTTAACAGTTTATGTCATGCCGGCAGCCAGTCAGTGTGATGGGGAAAATATAAACTTCTTCACTTTGAAGACAAGCTCATTTCAGGAACGTTTTTATGTTTGTCTCTGGTCAGATCGGAGACTTGAACAACTACTACAGCTTCAGCCACGGTCAGACGAGGAAGCGGTCGCCCGCTCCCAGCGAGAACGCGACCCGCGGCCTCATCAAGGAGACCAAGGTAACGGAACACCGCTGGAGGTGCATGTGAGACTATCTGCTGGATTATTAATCAGCTGTATGACAGCAATTACCCCACCAACCACGCACGCACGCACGCACACACACGCATGCACGCGCGCGCGCGCACGCGCACACACACACACACACACACACACACACACACACACACACACACGAATATTGTCCCTCCCCGCTACAAGAAAGCAAAGATGCAAGACAACACAAATTTGTCATTGTCACTGTACATTTTAATTAATTTATCTGTACCACACACAATCTACAATGTTTATAGCCTATTAACACTTTGACTGCCACAATGTTAAGGGTTTTAAGGGTATAACCCTTGCCACCATAGACGGCCATTCATTTTTGACGGAATAAATTGAAAATGGTAGGATGTACGAAAATTTACAAAAATTTCAGAGAATATAGAGTCGGAACCTTAGCTTTCACCATAAAAATTTCGTCCTGCTGTGGTGTTCTGCTGTGGAGAAACCTGAGGGAGAGCGAAAGCTGTACAGATGAAAAAGGAGCATCAGAAATTTACTTTCTGAGATAATTGAGGTCAAAGGAAAAAAACTTTCAGAAGCCCTAGAAACAAATTGGTAAATGGTACAAGAACACACAGTACCTCTAAATGACGAACAGGGTGCCGGCCATAATGCTGTAAAAAAAAAAGTTAAAAAAAGTTGTACCGTGGTCTAGTTATAAGGCAGGAAAGTGGAAGAAGCCAGGAGACTGACAGAGGCTCTTTTTTCATCTTCCCAGGATGAAGGAGAGACAGAGTAGAATCCACTGTGTTTTGACCTGGGATTTTTTATTCAAGCCTTCAGTTAGACATCAGACATCTCAAAAATAAAGATAAAAACTCTGATAAAGATTAAAAAAAAACTTTACATTGCTGTTTCACTTCAGTATAGTTGTAGATGTGTTCCATTGCAATCATCATTTTAGTCACTTCAAACTAAAACGGTCAAACTACCCTGAGCAATTCAAAGTCATAATACATAAAATTAAATAAAAATGTATGTACATTCATATGGAAATGTTTGTATTGACAAATTCAAGCCAACTGCGACAAACTTCACCATGTTAGAATCCAGACCAGGCAACTGCAAGTAAGAGTAATTATGAAAAAAAAAACATAATTACCATAAGGTATATATAATTATTTGCTATACATTTTATACACAGGTACATATATTTCCAAAATAGCAGATCTACAAGCTCATAGCCCGGCACCGCGCTATGAGCTTGTAGATCTGCCATTTACATATGATGCCTAATAGCCGATCTACAAGCTCATAGCCCAGCAAGGCACTATGAGCTTAGTATTTTCATGGCTCTCCTTTTAGTAGACCTTGTACCAGTGAACTGTACCGTCATGAAACTGTACCTTTTCCTATGCAAACTTCTAATAAAGTCTTCAATCAATCAATCAATCAATCAATCAATCCCTTCTTTGTATTTACCTACTGTATGTTTTTATACTGTTTTTTATTTCCCTCTTTTTTCCTGACTATATCTACTGCATAGTACTGTGTTCTATCCGTCTGTCATTCAATGTTATATGAGATACTGCAATGGTTTACTATGGAAATAAGCATAGTCTTTTCATGGATCTCATGATCTCCTTTTAGTAGACCTTGTACCAGTGAACTGTACCGTCATGAAACTGTACCTTTTCCTATGCAAACTTCTAATAAAGTCTTCAATCAATCAATCAATCAATCAATCAATCTCTCTCTCCCCAACTTTCTCTCTTGTATCATGGCTGTAAGGTTTATTCTAACGCAGTTGGTTCTCTAGCGAAAAAAAAAGAGAGAGAGAGAGAGAGAGAGAGGGAGAGAGAGAGGAAGAGAGAGAGGAAATCTGAGCAGGCTTAGCAAACAACGTTGGCACCGCTTCGATGGGTTACCTTTAGAATAAAACACGATAAAACTATAAACATACAATGAGGATTACCACTGGGATTCTTTTTCGATCTCCATCTCGCTGGATTGGTCAGACTGCGACGTTTGCGAGTGACTTATAGTGGTTGTTTTGCTGGGATGTGTTTGTTTTGCACTAAATGGAGCATCTGTCCTCCTTTCTCACCAAGCTAAGCTAAAGAGGCGTCAATTGGGTATGGCAAGCTATGGCAGCTGCCATACCTTGGCTACAGGGGGAATATAATAAAATGTACTGTAATCGTGCCTGTTGTAAAGTTATGGTAACATGACTGGTGTCTTGCACGCGAGCCTCGCGCGCGTGAAAGACACCAGTCATGTTGCCATAACTTAGCTTTTTCTGAACTGACGCCGCTGAGCTAAACGCCCTGCTCGATCGGTGGTCCGCGCGCGGACCACCTGTTGTGATCCGAGATGAGCATAATCATCTCTCATCTCATGCTTGCTCTCGGAGCGACGTGGGCGACCCCCCCAAACACGCCAATACACCACTGTATATCAATCAATCAATCTAGCAACAACCACTTACTTTATATAGCAGTTCTTTTCGCTGCGACGCCGCGGCTCGGTGGTCCCTGGTGGCCTGGTCGATGAACCATGACGATCCAGTAAAACTTTTCAGATAACATGTAACTGCTGTAGAAGTAGTCCTCAGTAGTATAGTAAAGCACTAAACTAAACCCCCCCCCAAACACATGCTGGCTGCTGCTCCTTCCGTGAATGCCGTCCATCCAGCAATCCCAGGCCTGGGGAGGACGGTCATGTACCAAATCACCATGGTAACACAAGGTAACACAAGCTGATTGGCCACACAATGGTAACCATGGTGATTTTAGTCATTCCAGGGCCCAGGACGGCTGAATCCAAGCGTCAGTGATACATATGCTCCTAATCTTGTGTTTAATAAAAAAAAGACATTTATGTGGCATATGCCGTTCGTGGCGGTGAAGGGGGGGTAAAAACGTATGTGGCATATGACCTCCGTGGCGGTCAAAGTGTTAAAGGAAGACTTCACTTTTCAACTTGTATAATTGATCCTCACTCCTCACACAATTGTTGTGTCTCATAGGAGGGCTCTGGGGAGTTTGGAAAACCGTCTTTTTTAAAAGATTAAAAAAGAGAGAGATTTAAAAATATATATATTTCGATTTCGATGTATTATCGCGAGAAGAATGGCTTCCATAACTTTTCAGGAATAGGAAAGCATACAGTTCTATTAGCTTGGATTCCCCACCAATCACTGGTAGATGGATTTTTGAACTGCCAAATCTGCTATTTTCAAAAGATTTGTAGGCTATGCATTTGATCCTTAACACTTTCACTCAAGTACATTTTGAATTCCGGACATTTACTTTAGGGTACAGTCATAGCCTTAGATTAAGACCCTCCACTCATTGCCACCTTCCGCATTGATGTACATCATCAATGCGGAAGTCCGCTACGAGGGTCTTAAACACATTCAATGCCATTGAGGAGTATGTTCGGATTTTCATTCATTGGTGGTTCTGTGCCATTTCATGTTCGGAAATTGGACTTATTAATACTACGGGTCTACTGTACCCGTTGATGTACAGGAACTTCAATTCCCATGATGCTTTGGGCGATGGTGACATCATTAAGAGTGGCCGGCTCCATTGCTTCCCATTCTAGCCATCGGCAGATAAACAGCGTTTTCTCGTAATTTATCTCTTTTGGTGAAAATATTGAAAATAGCAGACCTCCAAGCTCACAAGGCGTCGCATTGTGAGCTTGGAGGTTGGCTATTTCGGTACTTGATACCACACTAAACTAAGCATAATCAAGTCAATGTGGCATATGGCATGGATTTATACACATTGAGGGCAATTCTTTCAGGAGAGTTTGGACAAGGCAATTCCCTTTAATGCTGCCTTCAGGTATGGCGTGGAAAAGAGGGCATTTGCATTTCTTTCACCATAGTAAAAACTGCATTCGAGGTCTGAAGAGGGCACTTTTTTACAGACCGATAACAGGGCAGGGGCTCAAGCCCCCTTTCATGTCTATGTGTCCCCGTTGCAGGTGGAGTGGCTTCAGCAGCAGGTGCTCCTGCACAGGGTGAAGAGGAACTCCAGAGCCAGTCACATCTACTCCATCGACATCAAGACCAAACACCCTCCCTCCACCCAGCTCCACCCCAACCACACCCTGACGCTCTACTTTAATGACCCCCAGTGGGACAACCTGTGGTACATTGTGAGTTACAACCCGCCTACAGTAGAATCATACAGTAATACTAGAACAGGGCTTCTCAAATGTTCAAATCTCAAGGTCGAACCAAATGAACCCTAATGGTTTATGGACCCGTTTCTTGTTTACAAACATTGAGACTAAATGCACAGGTGACTGTATCGTGTAATCAATTCCACCAATCCCCAAACCTGTTGTTTTGGGGAGCGATGGTTTCATTGGCTAATTTTGGTACCGACCCTGCGCACGCATCTAGTTCTTATCAGTGTAACGTGGACCAGAAACCCGTCCATTTGGTTCCATTTGTACACTGTTAAGGCCCATTCCCACTGGGCCAGATAACAGATAAAAAAATCTCTTTCTCCAGATATTTTTCCATTCAAAGTGGATGGTAGATACAGATAAAAAAAAATATCTACCACAGATATTTGCCACAGATACTTTTATCTGTGGCAAATTATTTTTTTTGCCTGTATCTACCATCCACTTTGAATGGAAAAATATCTGGAGAAAGAGATTTTTTTTATCTGTTATCTGGCCCAGTGGGAATGGGCCTAAAGGCCTTGTGTGGGTCAATTTAGACCCCCATAAAGGAACCCACAGAGTCCCTGGAATCCTCTTTGAGAATAACTGTACTAGAAAGATGCAATCCAGGGAAATTGCAAGTGTGGTTGCCGTGACGCCGGTCACACTTGCAAATTTATTTTGTCTTATCATTTCAATTTCCCCCTTTCAAGTCAATGGGGAAAATGTATTCACTAATAAATTACCGGTAATGGCCATATGGAGATCTCTGTGTCAGTCCTTGTCCCTTTTATGCCCCTATATGGAGATGATAGGAGATCCCTGATGTCATCAATATTAAGCCCATATCTTGGAATGCCCATATATGGACATACTGGTTGAATGAGCATTTTCCCATTGAGGTCATATATAAACGTATCTCTTAGCAAAATGCAAGCGTACGATTCCTGATGAAGCCGGTCGATTTGACATAATGGCCCAATTGCGTGCCGCCAAAACTGTGGGAGGAGTAGCGCGGCGAAATAAAGTTTATCTGGAAAGAAAGTCAGACATGTACTACAGTCTGCTAATTCAGTCTTTATATCCGCAGCTACTGGACAAATCATTTCATAACATCGTAACATACTGCAACAACAAAAACAAATCACTTATAGTTAGGGCTGTCACAATTATTACATAATCGTCTAATCGCAATTATTTGACATACTGGTAATCGCAAATATTTTGTCATAATCGTGAATGTTGAAAAATGTTCATACATTTACAAACATTTTCAGAAATAGTGGAAATAGGCGTGAGCTTGTAGATTGGCTATTTCCACTATCAATGTTATTTTTTTAAGTAGAAAGTTGTCAAATATGTCAGTTATTTCTTTGTATACGTTATGTGTCATATCTGCCATGTGTAACTTCAAAGCCTAAAAGCCAAACAGAAATGTAATTGTCAACGGCAAAAACACAATTAAATCGTTAATCGCAATTATTTGAGTGACAATTAATCGTCATGTAAAATGTCATAATCGTGACAGCCCTACTACTAGTTTCCTCCTAACTGCCGTTGTCCTCCTCCTCCTCCTCATAGCACTGCGGGGAGGAGTCGGGGGGCTGCCACTCTCACATGAACATCTTTATCCTCTTCCTCTTCCTCTTCCTCTTCCTCTTCCTCATAGCACTGCATTGAGGAGTCAGGGGGCTGCCACTCTCACATGAACATCTTTATCCTCTTCCTCTTCCTCATAGCACTGCATTGAGGAGTCAGGGGGCTGCCACTCTCACATGAACATCTTTATCCTCTTCCTCTTCCTCTTCCTCTTCCTCATAGCACTGCAGGGAGGAGTCAGGGGGCTGCCACTCTCACATGAACATCTTTATCCTCTTCCTCTTCCTCATAGCACTGCAGGGAGGAGTCGGGGGGCTGCCACTCTCACATGAACATCGAGGGGGCCTGGAGGAGAGGACACACTGGGAAGGGAGTGGTGGTCTCCGTCCTGGACGACGGCGTCGACAGAGCGCATCCAGAGCTCAAGGCGAATTACGTGAGTGCCCTCGAACCGAACAGGACGTTCTCTGGGGAAAAAGAAAGAAGACATTAATCATAAGCAAATTTGGCAGAGCTCTCTCTCGGTGGATAGCGAGTGCATGGCGTCGCCGTAACGGGCGGGAAACCACAGGTGGCTGTATTTTGATTGTCCTAAGTACCAGCTCTTATGCCTGTCCATACTGTCCCCGACCACCGAACCTTTCGTCAGAGAGTTCTGACTTTCTGACGTGCAGCTTTCCGAACTCTAATTCGGAGTAATGCTTTTCAGAAGATGCGAGTGATGACATCATTTTGTAGTTGAACCAGACCTTTTCCGACGAAAAGTTCAGTTGTCGGAGACAGTATGGACAGGCATAAGAGCTGGTACTTAAGACAATCAAAATAGGGCCCACTATTATGTCCAAAACTGTTGCTTTTCAGGATTCAAACTCCAAAGTGGTCAGAAATTGCAGATCTACAAGCTCTGAACCTTGTAGATTGGCTATTTTTGCTACGATGAAGTGGGGTATTACTTTTACGGAAAAAACATATTCCTTAAAAATATGGAGATGTATACTGTAGGAGGTTAATGGCCGACAGCAACAATGGCAGAGCATTGATATTACCAACAGAGCTTTTGGGGCAGAGGTTTCTAAAGGTCAACTGGGAGTATTGAAATGGACATTTAACAGTCTGATCCACTTTACTGTGGAGCTGCCTGGAGAAAGAATGCTCTGTGTGTGATATATTTGATGGCCATTGGCATTTTGTTTACATGCTTTGGACCGGCCATCTATTTTCAGGATCCCCTGGCCAGCTACGATGTGAATGGAAAAGACCAAGACCCTTCTCCCAGTGATTCCAGCAGCGCTAACTAGTTAGTATACTTCTCAGTTCATTCACATAATCATCATTGCTGTCCGGTGGAAAAGTCCAAAACTACATTCAGGAATGAAAATAGCAGATCTACAAGTTCAGAACGTGTCACGATGCAAGATGCAACGCATTGTGAGATTTTAGGTTGGCATTAACCAAAAAAGGACAACTCCGCCCTAAATAACATCTAGGCTCATTTACTTATATACTGTATATCCCAAGTTATGCAAAACCTATCGCTTTTACACTATTTGTTGCAGTCAAAAGTGTTTTTTATTTATTAAATTAATTTCATGAATGTATTACTTGAGTTGTCATTACACGCACATCCATGCCATTGTTGTCCCACACGAGCTGCCACACTCTGCTAAACAGATGTTAGGCTGTTATGTGTTTGTCCAAGTCCCGGAAAAGACATGCTGTGAGTACAGTCTCTTTGATTGGCAGTTGTGCCGAATGCTCACCCCAAAACATGATTTATGAGACTGTGGCGGCTCGTGTGGGACAACCAAGGCATGGATGTGTTTGTAATGACAACTAGCAACGCATTCACATTCATGACCGCAAAACAAATAGTGTAAAAGCGATAGGCTTATGGGCTCCACTCTATGCTATGAGGGCTTGTCAAGGGTTCTGCTGTGGAAACTGGACAACATTTCTGCTTGGACAGTCATTTGGGATCAATATAAGAAGGAAACTGAGCCTATAGATGTTATTTAGTCTGGAGTTGTCCTTTAAAAGTTTAAATGTGGAGTAACCCACTAAGCACGCCGTCTAAAAGTGGTCTAATAGTGGTATAGATTTGAATGTTTTTTTGTTGTCTAAACTTAAACTAGACGACTAATGGACGTCTAATAGTCGTCTAAATGCAGACCGTCTATATTTAGACGACTATTAAGCGTCTATTAGTCGTCTAGTCTAAGTTTAGACGACAAAAAAACTTTCAAATCTATACCACTATTAGACCACTTTTAGACGGCGTGCTTGGGTGCGGTCTCACACACACACATACACGCACACGCACACACACACACACACACGCACGCACGCACGCACGCACGCACGCACGCACACACACACGCACACACACACACACACACACACACACTCACACACACACTCACACTCACACACACACTCCATTTCTGTTAAAAAGCTTTGGCAGAATCCTTCTTAGGCAGAATTAAAGTTCTGTGTGCTGTGGTCGGACCCGGGTTTCCACCCGACAGCAACAATATTGTCGTTGTCGGTTGAAAATCTTGTATGTCCAAAACCGTTCGTTTTGCATTTATCATTTTTAAAATGATTTAAACTAGTGAAAACAGCCGATCTACAAACACACAACGCCTTGCACCGCGAGGTGTTGTGTGCTTGTAGATCTGCTGTTTTCACTACTTTTGTGCAACGTCCTTGTCTGAGGAAGCAGTGCTTTACTTCGCGAAAAAACATACAAATTTGAAACTTGGAGATGCAAGGTTTCTGCCCGACAGTGACGATATGTAACTCTTATACCTCCTACTTACTGTACCTTTAACATTATTGTACAGAGCAACTTCACCTGATGATGCATGCTTCTCCTATTCCATATAATATATACTCTATAAACATGCAGCACACTGTAAATATGTCTCATCCATCACCGCTGATGCCATGCAAATAGCCTGCGTGTTCCTCGCGTATATAATAATAATAATATGACCTCATGTACAGAACAAGATACATTACTATGTATATTGTAATGTATATCGTTGCTGTGGAGTGGAAACCTTGTATATACTGTACTAAACCACTGTTTCCCAAACAGTCGGGACCCATGTGTCACATTTTCCTACATTAAAACAAATCTAAAGATTTTATATATACGGTATAGTCCTGTGCCCGGGGGTGTGCGATGAGGGATTGAAATGTAGGGTGCGTTCGGAAACCCGCACCGGGTGTGTGCTCGGTGTAGTGAGTGCAGTGGGCGTGTCGTTGTATAGTGCGTTCAGTGTGGCTTATTTACGAACGACCAGTTTTAAGAGGCAGCCGTGTGCTTTTTCAGTAGCCTAAACTTTCTGAAAAGCAGCAGTTGCTAAGTATGCTAACGTAACGTTGCTATTGAAAGGAGATGTAATTCATAACATTGGCACACCTGCTGTTAGTTTACATCTTTATGCGTGTGAAACTATCAAGCCCAAACGACCAATTAAGCTGCAAGTGCTGTATTTTGCGGTCATTTCATCCATTGTTCACAGCTGAGAAGCATTCGAGACATGGCCATGAAAACCAACCAATCAGAACACCGAACCACCGCACCACACCGCCTAACCCCATCTTCTGAGTAGGGTTGGCGAGTGCGTGCACTCAACACACCAGTGCGCCGCGCACTGGATTTCCGAACGACAACGCACCAAGTGCACCGAATAAACGAACGACAACATGGCACACCAGTGCGTTGAGTGCGCATTTCCGAACGCGCCCGTAGGAGTCTCAGAAGTAATGTTGGAGAACCCAGACCGGTGCCCGTTGGGCAGAATAGTCACCATCGATGTCCAGTTGTGCAATACCTGTTGTATCCGTCTCTCTGGCTGGCACTCTTTTATGCCCATATATGGTGTTCCGTGTCTGTCCAGGCCAGTCTGTGGGACAGTCTGTCCAAATTTGGGCACTGTAGTGATGTCAGTCAGTGATGTCGGTTGGGCTTTGTTGATGTCAGTTGGGCATTGTTACCATGGTGGCGACACTGTAGTATTCCTCCTGTACTCCGCCATGGTATCAGCCGCATGCTGAAACAGTGCCCAAATTTGGAAACGACTGATCTTTCCTTTTTAATACATTTAAAAACAAACAAACAAAAAAATCGTAGAAATTCCATAAATAATAAAAAATATATAATAATTAAAGCTGCATTGCGTGCTTCTAGATCTGCTATTTTCACTAGTTTGGGTCCCGGGCAAAGGTCTAATCTCTCTTTTGGGTCTCGACCTGAAAAGTTTGGGAACCACCGTCCTAAACCGTTTTTTTTTTTTTTTTACTTTGAGCTTTTTTAAATAAAAACATTTTAAAATAGTGAAAACGCATTGCATCGTGATGCGTTGAGAGCTTGTAGATCTTCTATTTTCACAACGTCTTGTATGATGAAGTAGGGCATTCATCTACTGGAAGGGAAAGAAAAACATGAGTTGAAATATGGAGAATGGAGATGGAGACAAAAAGGTTTCTTTACTTCGCGAAAAAACATACAAATTTGAAACTTGGAGATGCAAGGTTTCTGCCCGACAGTGACGATATGTAACTCTTATACCTCCTACTTACTGTACCTTTAACATTATTGTACAGAGCAACTTCACCTGATGATGCATGCTTCTCCTATTCCATATAATATATACTCTATAAACATGCAGCACACTGTAAATATGTCTCATCCATCACCGCTGATGCCATGCAAATAGCCTGCGTGTTCCTCGCGTATATAATAATAATAATATGACCTCATGTACAGAACAAGATACATTACTATGTATATTGTAATGTATATCGTTGCTGTGGAGTGGAAACCTTGTATATACTGTACTAAACCACTGTTTCCCAAACAGTCGGGACCCATGTGTCACATTTTCCTACATTAAAACAAATCTAAAGATTTTATATATACGGTATAGTCCTGTGCCCGGGGGTGTGCGATGAGGGATTGAAATGTAGGGTGCGTTCGGAAACCCGCACCGGGTGTGTGCTCGGTGTAGTGAGTGCAGTGGGCGTGTCGTTGTATAGTGCGTTCAGTGTGGCTTATTTACGAACGACCAGTTTTAAGAGGCAGCCGTGTGCTTTTTCAGTAGCCTAAACTTTCTGAAAAGCAGCAGTTGCTAAGTATGCTAACGTAACGTTGCTATTGAAAGGAGATGTAATTCATAACATTGGCACACCTGCTGTTAGTTTACATCTTTATGCGTGTGAAACTATCAAGCCCAAACGACCAATTAAGCTGCAAGTGCTGTATTTTGCGGTCATTTCATCCATTGTTCACAGCTGAGAAGCATTCGAGACATGGCCATGAAAACCAACCAATCAGAACACCGAACCACCGCACCACACCGCCTAACCCCATCTTCTGAGTAGGGTTGGCGAGTGCGTGCACTCAACACACCAGTGCGCCGCGCACTGGATTTCCGAACGACAACGCACCAAGTGCACCGAATAAACGAACGACAACATGGCACACCAGTGCGTTGAGTGCGCATTTCCGAACGCGCCCGTAGGAGTCTCAGAAGTAATGTTGGAGAACCCAGACCGGTGCCCGTTGGGCAGAATAGTCACCATCGATGTCCAGTTGTGCAATACCTGTTGTATCCGTCTCTCTGGCTGGCACTCTTTTATGCCCATATATGGTGTTCCGTGTCTGTCCAGGCCAGTCTGTGGGACAGTCTGTCCAAATTTGGGCACTGTAGTGATGTCAGTCAGTGATGTCGGTTGGGCTTTGTTGATGTCAGTTGGGCATTGTTACCATGGTGGCGACACTGTAGTATTCCTCCTGTACTCCGCCATGGTATCAGCCGCATGCTGAAACAGTGCCCAAATTTGGAAACGACTGATCTTTCCTTTTTAATACATTTAAAAACAAACAAACAAAAAAATCGTAGAAATTCCATAAATAATAAAAAATATATAATAATTAAAGCTGCATTGCGTGCTTCTAGATCTGCTATTTTCACTAGTTTGGGTCCCGGGCAAAGGTCTAATCTCTCTTTTGGGTCTCGACCTGAAAAGTTTGGGAACCACCGTCCTAAACCGTTTTTTTTTTTTTTTTACTTTGAGCTTTTTTAAATAAAAACATTTTAAAATAGTGAAAACGCATTGCATCGTGATGCGTTGAGAGCTTGTAGATCTTCTATTTTCACAACGTCTTGTATGATGAAGTAGGGCATTCATCTACTGGAAGGGAAAGAAAAACATGAGTTGAAATATGGAGAATGGAGATGGAGACAAAAAGGTTTCTGCCCGACAGCGATGATAATATATGGTAATGATATTATGTGACCTCATGTACTGTACATACAGTTATAATAATAATTTGACCTCATGTGTTTTGGGGGAAAGTCACGGAACGGAATGTGCCGGAATCATTGCGGCGACTGCCAACAACTCCCAGTGCACTGTGGGAGTATCCTTTCACGCCAGAATAGGCGGTGAGTACATGATGGCTGGAATCTATAATGTATATGAAATTGTATGCGTATATATATAAGAGAGAGAGAGAGAGAGAGAGAGAGAGAGAGAGAGAGAGAGAGAGAGAGAGAGAGAGAGAGAGAGAGAGAGAGAGAGAGAGAGAGAGCAGGCATGTGCACACTTAGACATCAAAGGGGGCTTGACCAGAACATGAATGCATGCTTTTACTATAGAGAAAGAAATGCAAATGCCCCCCTTTCCATGTCCTACCTACAGCATTCTGGAGACTTGTCTTTTCCAAACTCTCCTGAACTTGAATGCAACATTTTATGTTGAAAGAATGTGTCCTCCGTCTAGAAATCCACGTCTTAGGCCGCACACCGAAAATGCTGATCTACAAGCTCTCAACGCGTTGCAGCGTGTTGTGAGCTTGGAGGTCTGCTACCCACTGAGCAATAGTCGTCTATTAGACGTTGGTCTAAAATTGGTCTAATAGAGGTATAGATTTGAAAGTTTTTTAGATGTCTAAGCTTAGACTAGACATTGATTAGACGTTATTTCAATGGCTATATATTATTAGACGCGGTCTATTAGACGTCTAATCAACGTCTAGTCTAAGCTTAGACGTCTAAAAAACGTTCGAATCTAGACGTATATTAGACGTATTTTAGACAAGCCTGTAGACGTATATTAGACGTCTAATAGACCGAAAAATGTTTAGGGGGTATTTTCGCCAAATGGCCCTTTTTGACATTTCAGACCCTGCCTCTCTTAACATTCTCTGCACGTCCCTGGAAGAGAAAGAGAGATACATATTGTATTTATATATACAGTACGGTGCCATCTGTCTTGTTCGGGGACACTTTGGCCACATATAGAATAGAATCATTTATACAAAATGTATTTGCAGGTATCCGGATGCTGGATGGAGACGTGACAGACAGCGTGGAGGCCCAGGCGTTGAGCTTCAGGCCTCAGCACATAGACATCTACGTCTGCAGCTGGGGCCCCGAGGACGATGGCAGCACTTTAGAAGGACCGGGACCGCTGGCTCGCCTCGCCTTAAAGAACGGAGCCCAAAGAGTGAGTGAAGGAGGAGAGGAGAGAGACGAAGCCAGAGTGGCAGAGTAGAGCAGGAACCTTATCGTCGTTGTCGGGTGGTTGTATATGTCTAAAACCGTCCGTTAGGGCACGACTTGTGATTTTTGCACGTCAACTTGACTCAGTAAAAAGTTGAGTTGAAGTCGACTTTATCGTTTGATGATGTCATCACATCACACGACCCCCCAATTATTTTGGGGGGTCCCCAGATGATTAACTTTTTAATACCTCTAAAATGGCAAATCAAACATTGTCCAAATTGTCAAATATATAGAGGCAGAAATTGTGAAAATAGCTGATTTACATGCTCACAACGTCTCGCATCGCAAGGCGTTGTGAGCATGTAGATCTGCTATTTTCACAATAGAAAGTTATTTTTTTCAACTTCGACTTTCGACTTTCTCTGGTGGGAGTCGACTAATTTTAAGAATGATTTAAACTAGTGAAAATAGACGATCTACAAGCACACCTTGCATCGCTGTAGATCTGCTATTTTCACTAGTTTTGTGTGACAGTCTGGTGTGATGAAGCAGGGCTTTACTTTACTAAAACGTGCTAATTTGAAACTTGTAGATAACCACTTGTGCGTTAAAATTTTAAACACCTGAGAGCAGGGGGGCTGACCTACTTTTTGGATGTGATATGCGGAAGAGGGTAAGAATCATGCATCGTGGCCAATATTCGCTGGTGATTCCCAATTTGGGCACCCCACTGAGTGGAACCTCATCTCGGAGCTGTGTAGAGGAGGGAGAGGTTCCGATTGGTGCTACACCACAACGTTATGTGCTTGTCGATCGGCTATTTTCACTAGTTTTGTGTGTCTTGTGTGATGAAAAGCATCGCCCGACAGTGACGTTATGTACAGTAGGTCCAAAAGCTTTAATGGAAATGGAAATACAAAAAGCTGGGTAATGGATCTAGTTTATTTAGTCACAACAAGCTCTTGTAATATTTGCAAAACCCCACAGACAAACTTAACCACATACAGTACACTTTAACTTCCAAACCAAGTGTTTTCCAAAATAGCAAAAGCAGCCCTACGAGCTTGCGTCACATCGCATCGCAAGCTTGTAGATCGGCTATTTTTGCTACTTGCACTACGTGGCACTCCTGTACGACAAAGTAGAACTTTAATTTAGAGTTGAGGAAATGTGGAGATGCAATTTAGGTTTCTGCCCGACCGCAACCAGATGAGAAACAGAGAGAGAGAAAACCTTGTTTGTATTATGTGTTTGTGTAGTGTGCGTGTGTGTGCGTGTGCGTGTGTGCGTGAGTGCGCGTGTGTGTGTGTGCGTGTGCGTGTGCGTGTGTGCGTGAGTGCGTGTGCGTGTGCGCGTGTGTGCGTGCGTGTGCGTGTGTGCGTGAGTGCGCGTGTGTGTGTGCGTGCATGTGTGCGTGTTTGGGTGGGTGGGTGTTCCCAAGTTCCCAACAGTGTCTCTCACCTCCAGCAGTATATTTACTCCAAGGGCTTATCTTTATCTCCTTATCAATATGTAAATGTCATTAATAAATGAATCTCTCCTGTCTGCCTCACTGCTTTCCCTGTTAATCTCAGGGCAGCAGTGGTGGAAAGAAACTAATTATTTACTTCTTAAGTATTGTAATTTTTTTTTTTGGTATTTTTACTTTACTGGAGTACTTCCTCCAGTACCTTTACTTCTACTCCTCTACATCTCAGAGGCAAAAATTTAAAAACTTTAGTTACTAGTTACTTCGTATATTTTGATTATAATTACAAAACATAATACTGAACAACATATTTTATTTCCAAACTGCTGTTTAATCTATCACTTCTCCTGTCTCCTTGACATAAATGTATTTAACATTAAATAAAATGCAATAGGCTATAATCGATTATGTCATGTTGCTGCATCGATGCAGAATTGCGCGCGGCCGAATCGCGATGCATTGCTGAATCGATTATTTTTTACACCACAAAATGTTGGCCCTTGAAAATAGCTGATCTAGAAGCTCACAATGTGAGATTTCTTAACATTTTATACATGTTGAAAACTTGTGAAATGTGACCTTATGCATAATGAGTATTTTCAACTTTTGGTACTACATTTTGATACCTTTTACTTTTCTATATTCAGGGTTCCCACTGCACGGTCATGAAATTCCTGGAAATATTTTGAAATTAGAAAAATGTTTTTCCAGTACTGGAAAAGTTTTGGAATTGATCAAGGGTCCTGGAAGGTCCTGGAAAAAATAGCTATGCATTGTCTTTGGTTATTGATTTTGTTAATACCTCTGAAATGACAAATTAAACATGGTCAAATTGTCAAATATTAGCCTAGAGGCAGAAATTGTGAAAATAGCCGATCTACATGCTAACAACACCTCACGTTGTGAGGCGTTGTGAGCATGTAGATCGGCTATTTTCACAATAGAAACGTGTTAGGCCTATACAAAATTTCTCAACTCTTAGTGCTCGTCAGGGTGCCGGGTCCCCAGTTAAAATATGATTATTTCGGGGGTCACAGCCTGAAAAGGTTGAGAACCACTGGCATACACTACCTGTCTTTGGGCATTGTGCATAGGGATAAGCGACTTGTTATTGAGCTGAATTATTGTTATATAGTCCTGGAAATTGGGTTAAATATTCTGGAAAAGTTTTGGAAAGGTTTTGGAAATTAATTGGTAAAAATGTGTGGGAACCCTGTATATTCCAGTATGGATACTTTTACTTGAATAAAGGAACGTGAGTACTTTTCCCACCACTGCAGGGCAGGCACGGTAGGGGCTCTATCTTCGTGTGGGCATCGGGGAACGGCGGGCGGCTCGGTGACCACTGCTCCTGTGACGGCTACACCAACAGCATCTACACCATCTCCATCAGCAGCTCCACCCAGAGCGGCCGCAGGCCAGACTACCAGGAGCTCTGCTCCTCCACCCTGGCTACAGCCTACAGCGGCGGGGAGATCCAGAGTTCCAGAATGGTGAGTGCTTGTGTGTGTGTGGAGGCTATTTGAGTCCAAAACGGGTACACATTATTGTGTATCATTATTTTATGCTTTAACTATTGAAAAATAGCAGATATACAGAGTGCCGCGCTGCAAGCTTGTAGATCTGCTATTTTTGAAAAATTGTGAAAATTAGAATTTTGACCCGATTCTATAAGTGTCTTTTGAATCCTTCTAAGGTTTTTTGAAAAACACTATGTTTCTATGTCAGCAATCTGGCTATAGCCATCATCAAAGAAAAGGTCCTTTTCACTTAACTGGAGCTCAGTTAGTCTGTTCTTGAGAGACTACTATGTCAGTGGTTCTCAAACATTTTCATGTGAAGAACCCCCAAAATGATATTTATTTGGCCACGGACCCCCATCTCAAAATATTTAGTTCCAGGGACCCCCCAGAAGCAAAATTTGAGTTACAAACGTTCGCTTTGAAAATACATACTCAAAGATTTGCACACATTTTCACAAATTTTTCAAAAATAGCAGATCTACAAGCTCGCAGCACGGCACTCGGTGCCGCGCTGTGAGCTTGTATAGCTGCTATTTTTCAATAGTTAAAGCATTCAATAATTCGTTGTTTTTTTACAACAAGGGTTCATATTTTAGATTGTAATTATAGAAAAGAAAAGATGTTAAAATGTTTTCATTTACTGCTTTCTATCGTTTGAGACATTTTAGTAATTTTGATTTCAGTGGGCGGGGGCATGCGTACAAGTGGCTAAATATGTATTTTTTAGAACAATAAGCCGGGCGATGTCTTTATTACCATTTACAGTAACACTACTAGCCCCCATAAGTCACATCTGCCCATGAAATATTGTGGTGGATCATGGGAATGGGCTTATTGTACGCATGCCCCCACACACTGAAATCAAAATAATTAAAATCACATATCACACATCAAACTGTAGAAAGCAGTACATGAAAACATTTTCACTCTCATCTTTTCTTTTCTCTAATTACAATCTCAAATATGAACCCTAGTTCCTAAAACAAAGTTGTCCTTTAAACCACTGGTTCTCAATAGTGGTGGAAAAAGTACTCAATTGTTTTACTTAGGTACTGTATAAGTATTAATACTGCAATATTGAAATACTCTGTTAGGGTACGCTCACACCAAAGTATGGTTGCCAGCTGATTGCGCCAATGCATTTCAATGTGAATGGAGCGAACGTTTTGAGAAATCTGCCACTAGCTAAATCTACAAAGTAACTAGTAACTAAAGTTGTCAAATAATTGACAACATTTGGAACCTCTCCCTCTGCTATACTGTAGCTCCGAGATGAGGTTCCAATCACCAATTATCTGCGAATATTGGCCACGATGCATGATTCTAACCCTTTTCCGCACATCGTATCCAAAAAGTAAAGGTCGGCTGCTCTCAGATGTTTTTTTCTTTTTCACACATGAAAAACAAGCGTTTAAAATCCCTTATTTAGACAACCCCGGTCCGCATGCGCAGTACTGCTTCCATAAGGTTGCATTGGGAAAATATGGCAGGCTGACTAAAACAGGGATTTGAAGTCTTGTTTCAACCCGTTGGTGAGACTTTCTTGTGCGTTAAAATTTTAAACATCAGGGGGGCTGACCTACTTTTTGGATGTGATATGCAGAAGAGGGTAAGAATCATGCATCGTTGCCAATATTCGCTGGTGATTCCCAATTTGGGCACCCCACTGAGTGGAACCTCATCTCGGAGCTGTGTGGAGGAGGGAAAGGTTCCAGATTGGTCGTACGCCACGACTTAAGCAACACAGCTGCAAATAATCCAATTAATAATGGGTGTTAGATTTAGGTATGCCCATGAGCAAACATTGACAATAATGTTGACTGTACTGTCTATTAGGGCATTAACGAGTTGACTTTTGCAAGTCAACTCGACTCAGTAAAAAGTTGAGTTGAAGTCGACTTTATCATTTGATAACGTCATCACATCACACACGACCCCCCATTTATTTTGGGGGGTTCCCAGATGATTAACATAATGTGCAACATTGAAACAAATCAACATAAAGTTTAAATATATAGAGGGTATCTTCACATTTCTAAAGTGCCAATTTAAGGACTTTTTAATACCTCTAAAATGACATCGCGAGGTGGTGTGAGCATGTAGATCGTCTATTTTCACAATAGAACCATGTTATACCAAATGTATAATGTAGCACTGTAATATTGGATCATTCCGTTCTTGACAATAAGCAATCCTACTGTTTGAATGCTGTACAGACACACACATGGACCAAAATAATGATAGAAAAAAATACAAAGGCATTTTTTTTTTTTCAAACTTTGACTTTCGACTTTCTCTGGTGGGAGTCGACTTGTGTAATGAAGTCGACTCAGTCGACTTTTTCGTTAATGTCCTACTGTCTATGCTAGCTAGTAGCCTACACTGGCACACATAACACCTAAATAACACACACCCATTATTAATTTGATTAGCTGCAGCTGCATTGCTTACTAGCCTGCTATGTTTATACCCTTCTTTAGTTTTTAATCTGTACAAGAAAACGAAATACAAAATAAGCCTAGGGTTTCATGCCCCTTTAAAATACAGTAGTAGTATGATTTGTATGATTTGTGTGACCCTAATGCCTCCCAATGAAATTATTTATGGCATTTAAATAGGTCAATTTATATGCATATAAAGACATGACACCCATGACTTATTTGGCTCTAAAACTGTGCATGCGAACTGTAAATATGCTGTTTTGCCAGCATCCATTACAGACTAATGTGTGCTATAAATCTAGCCTAAATTGTCCTTGGTTATTGTGCCCACCGTTAGTTTTATGCAAAAGGAAAGCGCATAAGAGTTACCCTGGAGAAGCTCATTGCTACGTTCCTGTCAATATCTTTGAAGCACTGGAGTAGAATTTACATTTTCCAACACAACATCCTAATATAGAGCGCTCAGCAGTTCAGGGATTCATTTCAAGGACCCACTTGGCTTAATCACTTTCAGATTGCTCAACTAACTTTGCAGCATTAGGCTACCATGATCTGAGCAGAGTCCAGAATGCAGCAGCCAGCCTCCTCACCAATACCAAAAAACATGACCATATTACTCCTGTCCTTGCTTCATTACATTGGCTCCCTGTTAGATTTAGAATAGATTTTAAAGTTCTTTTATTCGTTTTTAAATCCCTTCATGGCCTGGCACCTACTTACCTCTCAGATTTAATTCACCTCTACGTCCCAGCCAGGACCCTAAGGTCCGCAGATAAGATGCTGCTGGAGCCCCTTTACACCAATAAGAGGAGCAGGGGAGACCGTGCTTTCGCAGCAGCGGGCCCTACGCTCTGGAACTTGCTGCCCCTCTCTATTAGATCGGCTCAATCGATAGGTGTTTTCAAATCTTTACTTAAAACACATTTTTTTCTCCATTGCCTTTGACTGTATATAGTTTTTGTTTTTGTGATGTTTTTAACTATTTTTGCTTTGTTTTTGTGATGTTTTTAACTATGTTCAGCACTTTGGTCAGCTTTGCTTTTGTAAATGTGCTATACAAATAAAGATTGATTTGATTTGATTTGATAGTGGGAGCTGAGCTATCTTTGCTCACAGTAGGAATGGGACGATATGAACTTTTCATATTGTGAGTTTGTAGAGCTTGTAGATCGACAATTTTTTGGCAAAGAGATTTCATAGAGAGTGAAAATAAGACTGTATCAAGTATGTATATTACAGTATAAGTACCTTTTACCAATTATAGAGGGTTTAAGTGGTATACCGGATATGCGATCATTTCGACAAAGGAGCGTCGGGAGGGTTAGGTTAGCGAGGTTAGGCTTAGGGTAAGGGTTGGGTTTGGGTGTGGAAAGGATGACACGTAGTAACAGCGAAGCGCTCCCGCTCACAGTGTAATGCCATTTCAAGCTGGCCACATAAGACTGGGTCGACACCTACTGTTGTATGGGACTGGACCGTGTATGAAACAATGGAGTGCTTCAAACTACTTTGAAACAATAGATAGGCTACAGGAATGGTGGTCTATAACTGTGGTAAATGGTAAATGGTCTTAATCCAAAGTGCTTCACTTAGATTACATGCACCCGTTCACTCTGTGAATTCATTTGAAAACACTGCGTCCTTGGTTCTGGTGACTCATACTGCCCCCTGGATACGTGAGGATGCTGTGTTTTTTTTCAACAATGTTTTTCATTGGGGGCGCGGTGGTGGTGCAGTCGGTAGTGCTGTTGCCTCGCGGGGAACGCTGTGGGCACTGGAGGCATGTTCTCTCCTCTGCGTCATCAGTACCCATACCCTATAGGTGGGGTTGGCAAAAGGGCCTTTATGTGTGGAGTTTGAGTGTTCTCCCCGTGTCTCCTATAGGGTAGGTGCCCTCACAAAAAACAATGCAGTAATCCTGGTCTCTATTAGGGGTGGGAGATATGGAAAAATACAATATCACAATATTTTCCCAAGCTGTATCACGATACACGATTTTATCACGGTTCTTTTTTTCAAGTTGGTTTTTATGGATATTTTTCAAGTTACTTGACAAAAACTAGACTCTCTGGGTTCCTTTTGGGAGGTCTAAATTGAACTTTACAAGTATGTAACTCTGACAGTATACAAATGAGACCTTGACATTTTACATTTTGAGAACTACTGATTTAGACCAAAATGCAGGTTTAAATTGAATTCTGCAATGAATCTCTGTATTAACAATTAAACAGGATTTTTTACAAGGCTCCCTCAATTGTATCACGGTTTATACGATACCTCTGAAAAGGCATATCGTGGAGGCATTGTATCATCTCAATGATAATTATCACCATATCGCCCACCCCTAGTCTCTATAGTGCCTCCCCGTGGCCAGACGTAAAAACAATGTTTTTCATTTATTGTCTCCGCCAGGCCGATAGGCATGGCCAAGACTATGTTTTGCCCCCTGTCTGACCGACCGTCCGTCCGTCGGTTATGCATAGTTCAGTGAGGTATCAAGCACCGAAAACAGCCGACCTCTACTGAGCTTGGAGGTCTGTTATTTTTGATATTTTCACTAAAAAGGTCCTTTTAGAAATGTCAGCCCCTGCCTCTCTAACATTCTCTGCACGTCCCTGGTGCTGCATGTAGAGTGGCACAGTGCTTGGCAAGCTCACTCTAGTGATGTTGTACTTATTGAGTCAGCTGATGACTTCATTGGTGAGCAATGTGCTGCTCATAGCAGTAAAGCAGTGGTGGGGAAAGTACTCAAATGTTGTACTTAAAGGAGCTAGTCAACTTTTTCTTGAAAAATAAAAATAATGTTTCGAAAATATTTTATAAAAAAGATTAAGCTTCATAATATGTTTTTTTATTCAAAAATGACCACAAAAAGCATTAAATAATGATACAATAATCATTTTGGCCATTGTCAGACCGGATTTGTTTATATCCCTTATCAAGAATATAAGAGAGATGTAAACAAAGTCGGCCTGACAATGGCCAAAATGATTATTGTATCATTATTTTACGCTTTTTGTGGTCATTTTTGAATAGAAACACATATAAGTGTAATCTTTTTTATTAAATATTTTCGAAACATTATTTTTATTTTAGCTTCCGTTTTTCAAGAAAAAGTTGACTATAGCTCCTTTAAAGGGCCACTTCACCTCTGGGACAACCCTATCTTATTTTATTGTTGTTTGGGACACGATCAACACAATCCTGAGTTATTTGTTGTGTTCAATCTGTGTTTTTAGATATTTTAGTATTTCAGCATGACTAGTGATGCATTTTGCATAATCAGTGATGCGTTTTGCATCATATGATGCAAAACGCATCACTAGTACATGCTGAAATACTAAAATATCGATATTGATCGTGTCCCAAACAACAATAAAATAAAATTGGGTTGTCCCAGAGGTGAAGTCGCCCTGTAAGTAAAAGTATCAATATACTGCAATGCAGAAAATACTGTTGCAAGTAGTAGTTGCAAGTCTGGAATTCTAAATTTACTTGAGTAAAAGTACTAAGGTGTTGGCATCAATTTGCACTTAAAGTACCAAAAGTAAAAGCACTCATTATGCAGATTGTCCCATTCCAAGTTTCCAATGCGTCGCATCATAACAACGTATTGTGAGCTTGTAGATTGGCTATTTTCAAATGGCCGAAATGTATATCGGGGTGACGTGGTTAAAATGTATAATATCAAAATCTACAAAGTAACTAGTAACTAAAGTTGTCAAATAATCGTAGTGGAGTAAAAGTACAATATTTGCCTCTGTGATTTAGTGGAGTAGAAGTAAAAGTATTGGAAATTGGAAATACTCAAGCAAAGTACAAATACCTCAACACCCCTGGAGTGTATTTTGGACCTCAGCCAAGCCAGGACTAAGCTGCAGCTCAGAATCGGTCCCAGTCAGTGATTTTAACTTCGTCATGGACTCGGTCTCAGTCACAGACATTCACGTTTATAGGACAAAAACAAGACTATGTCAAAACATAGCATATGGCTGGATTGTATGCAATGCTGGAGAGCTCTTAATTTGAATTAACAGGTACAGGAAGTGGTGACGCTCAGCCGCTAGTTTGGGTAGAGGCCAATCAGATTGTGGTGTCAATTATTTATTTACACATGCTTTTGTTGGACTGTATGGCTAGGGGAAATAGAGATTGTTTCCAGACAGCCCCCATTGTTCTTTTGGGGTAAGAGATGTTTTGCAGGGATATTATTTACTGAAGTCATGACCTGTGTGTTCCGCGGTGTTCCTATTGTTTGAGAAACACTGGGCCATAATGGGATACATGTCCACAAGGCTATGGCGTGCAGCTAGGCTAGCCAATCGGGTGCATGCTGTCCATTTTAAATGGGATTCACCTTCACCCATTTGCAACCTAACTCTATGGTTGCAACACTTCAGTCTTTTTAGCTGAAGCCAGTTCTCATATCTATTCCACACAGCTCCTACACTGACACACACACTCTTGGACAGAAAAAGATGGGGGAGAGAGGGAGTGTGCTCTAGTGTTAACCCGACACTAACCCTAACCACACGATCCGACACAATGGACACAGACACAGACAGGGAGAGAGATTAAGATACATTAAGGCCTTTCACACCAAGAAATATAAGGCCTTTCGCACTCAACGTCGTTCGTTTATTCGGTGCACTTGGTGCGTTTGTAGTCGGAAATCCAGTGCGTGGCGCACCGGTGTGCTGAGTGCACGCACTGACCGACCCTACTCAGAAGATGGGGTTTGACGGTGTGGTGCGGCAGTGCAGAGTTTTGATTGGTTGGATTTCATGGCGGTGTCTCGCACTTCTCAGCTGTGAACAATGGCGTAGGAAATGATAACAAAATGCACTATTTGCTGCTTTATTGGTCCTTTGGGCTTTATTGTTACACACGCATCAACGTGTAAACTAACAGCAGGTAGGCCAGAGTTATGAATTAAATTACCTTTCAATAGCAAGGTTACGTTAGGAACTGCTGCTTTTAAGAAAGTTTTCCGACTGAAAAAGCACACAGTTGCCTCTTATCTGGTCGTTCGTAAATAAGCCACAATGAATGCACTCTCAACGTCACCGCCCACTGCACTCACCACACTGAGCACATACCCGGTGTGCATTTCCGAACGCACCCACTGTCAAAATGCCATTTCATGTTGTCTTAAAAAAATAGATATGCATGAATGAATGAATGAGGTCATGATAAGCCTGGATAAGCCCAGGTTCAAACCTGGGATCTTCTGAGTGACAGGTAGACACACTCTACCTTCTGAGCTCCTGAAATCCCTGAATTGAGACTGAGTGAAAACACAACTTTTTTTTAATTTGTTTATATGAAGCCATGCCCTTCGCAATTTTCTGAAATGGCCAAAATGCATAAAGGGCTGAAGTAGTTACTGCATGTTTTGTGATAATACCCGTAATTGCCGGACTATAAGCCGCGGCTTTTTTCCCATGTTTTGAACCCTGCGGCTTATACAACGGTGCGGCTTATATAAAGATTTTTTACAGCTAACGGCCAGTTAGTTCATTTTACAATGGTCTTTAACAAGGATTTATAGATTTTTACAGCTAACGGCCACCAGGGGCACTCTAGCTAGCGGGAAGCAGGAGGGACACCTGCTGCTTATAGTCAGGTGCGGCTTATATATGTAAACATTCGTTTTTTTATCCTAAATTTAGCTGGTGCGGCTTATATTCAGGGGCGGCTTATAGTCCAGCAATTACGGTAATCAAAATCTACAAAGTAAACTAAATTTTTCAAATAAATGTATTGGAGTCAAGGCTAGGCAATACTGTATATCGACATGCAAGGTATACATATCGACGAAGACTGCTTGAAATTAGGTATTGGTGTTTGTGTCAAATTAATTGACACACTATGCACATGCAAAAAAGCAGTCCATATGTAACCAGCTGTGGTTATTTCTATAAGACCTACCACATAGAAGGGCTATGTGTACTGTGCAGTGTGCATGTGCTATTCATTATCTGAGTTAGGCAGGCAGTGGACCTAAAGCAGAAACACATTACAAACTATATAATGCAATTGTTTTTACTAATATCGTGAGTAATATCGATATGGAGGTATTTAACAACGTTATCGAATATAGAAGGTTTTACTAATATTTGCCTCAATGTAGTGATGTAGAAGTAAAAGCACAGAAAATTGAAAATACTCCAGTTAAAGGAGCTATAGTCAACTTTTTCTTGAAAAACTAATGCTAAAATAAAAAATAATATTTCGAAAATATTTTATAAAAATATAAGTTTCATATATGTGTTTCTATTCAAAAATGACCACAAAAAGCGTAAAATAATGATAAAATAATAATTTTGGCCATTGTCAGACCGACATTTTGTTTACATTCTAGTCTATAGACTAGGATGTAAACAAAGTGTCGGGCGCAATACAATGAAAACGTTGACTATAGCTCCTTTAAGTAAAACAATACCTCCTCAAGTTTTACTAAGGTGTGTTGCTTGAGTAAATGCACTTATAGTTCCTTCACGCCACTGATTCTTATTCTATGTGTTCCACCAGGTCACGTTGGCCCCGAAACAGGGCTGTAACAAGGACCACTCTGGGACCTCAGTGTCCTCCCCCATAGCTGCGGGGATCATCGCTCTCGCCTTGGATGCCAAGTAACCAGCTCCCCCCCAACACACACACAGCAGATCAATACATAACCACATTAGCGATCAATAAGTATGATCAATGGGTTTGTCTCTGTCTGTTTGACCCTGTCTCAGCCCGGTGCTCACATGGAGGGATGTTCAGCACATCATTGTGAGGACGTCGCAGGCGGCTCACCTAAGCGCTCCCGACTGGCGCGTCAACGGAGCTGGATACAAGGGTAATGATGCCGGATTAGGGGCGCAACGGTTAATTTAACTACAGTATATCGATTTGATCCGTTATAAAAAATATATAATCCGATAATCCAGTGGTTCACCCCCGAATTATTTTGGGGGGTCCCCATGATTAACTTAACGTGCACCATTGTTTTTTTGATTGATTGATTGATTGAAGAGTTTATTAGCAGTCTGCAATAGAAAAAGGTACAGTTTCATGACCATTGTCATTGTCAATCACTGGTACAAGGTCAACTAAAAGGAGATCCTAGAAAGCCAAGGCTTATTTCCACAGGAACCACACTTTATGTATCTCATATAACATTGAAAGACAGACGGATATAACATAGTAATTTATCCAGGATCACCTAGGAACATCAATTTCAAAAGCAGAAAAAGCATAACATCAAATACAATTGGTTTTCTCTCTCAACAGTAAACAAACCAACATAAAGTTTAAGTCTATAGAGGGTATCTGTACATTTCTAAAGTGAAAATGTAAGGACTTTTTAATAGCTCTAAAATGACATGACATTTTTTATATTTTCACCAAAAGACACTTTTAGAAATTTCAGCTCCTGCCTCTCTAACATTCTCTGCATTCCTTGTGTGTCAGTGAGTCACCTGTATGGCTTCGGCCTGTTGGATGCAGAGGGCATGGTGAAGGAGGCGGAGCGGTGGAAGCAGGTCCCACTGCAGCGTGTGTGTGAGGAGGAGGCCCCCGTCCAACAGAGCAGGTGCTGTAAACCCACTGCTTCTCAAACCTTTACATTTCAAGCTCTCCCCTTAACTCTGACAGTATACAAATGGAACCAAATGGACCCGTTAACCGGGTCCATTTGGTTCCATTTGTATACTGTTAGAGTTACAGACCTGTATGGGTAGACCCCCATAAAGGAACCCACAGCGTTCCTTAGGCAATCAGATTGGAATATGAAAAATCTGAAAGACCTGTTTTGTTTAATGACTATAGAGATGTGTACCGATTTGCATGATGTTTGGACATAAAAGCGGCATACTAGCCTTTTTTACAAGTGGGCCCTTTGTCAGACTTACTTCAATAGGATTGAATTGAATTCCCCCAAACAATAAAAAAATATATATATTTTTTCCCATTATTGAGATACATATATCCATCTATTTGTGATTGTTATTGAACTTACAAACACATTTGATCTGGTTGGTTTACCTATGATCCTTGATGATTATTTATATGCATTTTCATTACCTTGTGTTGTCCTTGCTTATTGTAAATCGCTCTGGACTAAATGCCCAAAATTGTAATCAAAATGTTATTCTGAAATAGATGTATTAATTCTTCAATAAGTAAGTCCCAAGGTTCAAGATTCTTTATTGTTATGTCTGGTGTACAGTTACATAAGCGTAATAAAAATTGGACACTACAGCAGCATAGAAACTGTGATAAACAGTAAGATATTAAAAAAGAGAGGTTTCATTTTAGTTTGTTTACTGTACATACACGATAGCCGTTGGTATGCCGTAGCAGGCAAACAAAGACACGGTTATTCTACCATTTTGTCAGCATGTCCAATGGTGTAAAAAGAGGTCAGTCATTTGCATAGTATGACAAATTGCCATGCGATGTAAATGACCAGAGTCATTGATCTTTGGCACTGGGGGGGGGGGGGGGGGGGTTATATACATGTATATTATGCATGTACTGTATATATACATGGGACTTAGTGGGAGGATAAGCTTATGGCACAATGGACCTGTATTATGAAATCTGAGTGAGAACGCCAGCATCAGACTAGCATTTTGATAAAGTGTGGTACGTTTGGCGTGATTTTGATGTGTTTAACCCATTGAGACCTGAGGCTGATTCTACTTAATGACTTCTACACTACAACAGCAGTGCTTTCAAGATTTTCCCAAACCGTTCAAAAATAGCAGATGTACAAGCTTGAAGCGCAGCACGACTTTGTGAGCTTGTAGGCATGCTATTTTTGAATAGCCAATGCTAAACTCTGGATAATATAAAAATATTAAAACAATATACCCCACCCGTTCACTCAGATAAGCTAAACGCAGGGATGCTGACAGAACCCTCGCTAAAAACTCCAGGACAACGATCCACTCGTCCTAGACTCTTCACCCTCCTGGTCCCCAAACTGTGGAATAAACTCCATGTCGCACTTAGGACTGCAGACTCACTCCCTGGCTTCCGCTGTGGTCTGAAGACTCACCTCTTCAGACTCCACCATAGCCCATAGCACTTAACGTAGCACTTGCCTACCCTCAATGACCATACACGTAATTTAGATAGCATTTTAAATTTACTTTTTGTTTTTTATGACTTGGTCTACCTAAGTTTTTCTTAGATAGATTGATGTTGCTGTATTGATGTACTATTACCTTGCTATTGTAAATCAGTCTGGATTAACACATTGACCGCCTCCCCCGATAGTCCCGAGAAAATTCCAATGTCGCTCCCCGCCAGGCCCAATAGTCCCGAGAATTTGCTTTTATATAATGTAATGTTTAATTACATTCTTCTGCAGCCCGTTAAAAAGTTTGAGCTTTCTGTCATATAAGGAACCAAAGATATCACTCATCAAAGTAAGTGTGTTTGAAAACAAGAGTGTAATAACGTATAAATCTCAATAGAAATGAATAAAACTCCCAATAAACCACAGTGAATGCATTTAGCGTGGCAGAGCGCAGCCCGCAGAGTGCAATCAGCGACACACTGGGCACACGCATGTAGAAGGATGTGGGGCAGGGATGTGCAGAGAATATTTAGAGAGGCAGGGGCTGACATTTCTAAAGGGGCCTTTTGGTGGACAATTCTATTGAATGCAGCCCTCAGGGGCAGGGGCTCAAGCCCCCTTTGATGTCTATGTGTACATGCCTGGTGAAGGGGCTGGCAGAAGCGACAAACGGAGCAGCTGGATCTGAGACCATTTTGCACAAATCAAACAAAATCCAGTAAAATGTTCACTTGGAAAGCCATGACCTGCCTCATTGGCCAACAACACACAGCTTCATCATAACCCCCAAAGTCTCGACAACAAAATATTATGTCCCAGGCAGCCACACAACAACGAAGATCAGAAGATCAGATCAGCAGGAGCGTCACAAGGGAAAAGTGGGACTGAGTCTGATTTACTAGGGCCCAAGGTGGAAGGGGCTTCATTATTTTATACTTTTGCTATTGAAAAATAGCAGATCTACAAGCTTGCAGCGCGACACTCGGTGCCATGCTGTGAGCTTGTATATATCTATTTTTGAAATCCCCCTATGAAGAAAATTCATGGGGGGCCCGCAGTGAATCCTTGTACCCAGTGGGTACAAGGATTCACTGCGGCGAATTGTCTTCATAGGGGGATTTCAAAAATAGATATATACAAGCTCACAGCATGGCAACGAGTGTCGCGCTGCAAGCTTGTAGATCTGCTATTTTTCAATAGCAAAAGTATAAAATAATGAAGCATTTGAACAGATCCTCAGCCTCTGAGCCAAACAACCCACTACAGTACAAACACATAGAATCACCTGATGCAGTGGTCCATTCGACTACCAATCCGATCTTCAAGCCCTGCTCGTGGGAGAGGAGAGGAGAAAATACCCCCCGGCGAAGTCCTCGGTCAGGCTTTTCTGGTCTGAAGAAAAGCGACGCGTCGCGCCCATATAACTCCAACAAAAGTAGTGAAAATAGCAGATTTACAAGCACACAACGCCTCATCCCAAGCGCGATGATCGTTTCACGAGTGTCCTCCAACGAGTAAGAAAAGTAAACGCGACGATCATCATTTGGCAGCTCTGTTTCCATCCTAAACGTACTGTTGTTTTGGTGGATAATATTCCAGTCTGATGAAAGGGTCGCGTCCAAGGTCCATATAACTCCTTACTCCATGTAACAAAAGTACTGAAAATAGCAGATCTACAAGCACACAACGCCTCGTCGCATCAGCCGCATCACAAGCACGATAATCGTTTCAACGAGTAAGAAAAAGCAAACGCGACGATCATCATTTGGCAGCTGTTTCCAAAGTAGGCCTACTGTTTAGCTTCGCTAGGTTTTCCCTGCTGTGCACGCGCGATGCGCGCGCGCATGCAGGCATGTGCATTTGAGGCGCGCCGTGCACGAGCGCGCAGCCTGAGAAGAGAACGTCTAAACGTGCAGCGCTCCTGGAACCATCTAGCGTGATCGCACATCGCAGCAGTGTGCTCATAGACTATAATGAGTGTGCTCTGTTCTAAAGCCCGCCTACTGTATCCGGTTATGTAACACTCAGATACATGCAAGACACGTTTCCGCATCTGGTATAGACCCAGAACGGATCAGCAACAAGCAGGGCAAATTGTCCCAATCAGTTCTCTACAGGCCACTGAGGCCATGCAGCCAGCAGTTTGCGCACATCAATCAACAGAGCATGAGAGCGATTCAATTCAAAGGAACGTTATTGGCATGAGAAAACATAGGCTACGTTTACATCGCCAAAGCAAGTGCCACAAATAAATAAAAACAATTGAATATGGGGAACATATTTACAGTTATACACATAGGCCTTGCCTTATATAAAGTTATAAGTTATAAGTGTGTGTGTGTGTGTGTGTGTGTGTGTGTGTGTGTGTGTGTGTGTGTGTGTGTGTGTGTGTGTGTGTGTGTGTGTGTGTGTGTGTGTGTGTGCGTGCGTGCGTGCGTGCGTGCGTGCGTGCGTGCGTGCGTGCGTGCGCGCGTGTGTGTGTGTGTCAAAATGTGATCTGTGCAAAATAAAACACTTGAATGTTGAATAAAAGGTAAAAAGCTTATTTCTATTTCTGTGAAGTCAGTATGACGCCCTAAGGGCAAGAGGTGACCTATTACAGCCCTATTACACTATTCCAGTTATTGTCCTATTACACAATTACACTTATTACACTAGTACACTTATCTGATAAGTGCCTGACGCCATAAATTCAAATATCAACTGAATTATCCACTTGAAAAGCGATCGATCACAAAAAGGTAAATATCTCCAGTTTTTTCAATTATAGCTGGATTTTGGTCAAAAATGGCTATTTTGAGATGGCTGCAACTATAGAAAAAAAAGCTTTTTATTTATTTATTTTATTTTTTGGTGAGACTAGAGGTTGTCTTGTTTCATTTCAGGTACTGTAGGACATTGTCAAAAGAATACAGAATTTAGGAAAAATGTCAATATAAAAAAAAATTATAAATTTTTTCATTAAACAAAATGGCAGGAGAGCCAAACAGTCAATGTTAAAATGGCGGCCAATGTGTTAAGAGTGTCTGCTAAATGCCTAAATTGTAAATGGTATATTATCTGACTTTATGCTCAGTTTTTGCTGAAAATAGCCATGATTTAACGTAGTGAAAATAGCAGATCTACAATCGCGAGGCGTTGTGTGCTCGTAGATCAGCTATTTTCACACTGTCTCTCATCTTGTCCTCTTCTCTCCCTCCCTCTGTGTGCATGTGTCCTGATGCCAGGCCCATCCACCATGGCTCCGTGGTGAGGTCGGTGTACACCAGCACAGGCTGCGCTGCCAACAGCCTGCATCACGTGGCCTATGTGGAGCACGTGGTGGTCCGCGTCACCATCGCCCACCAGCGCCGCCGCGGCGACCTTTCCATCACGCTCACCTCGCCTTCGGGCACCGTGTCTCAGCTGCTCGCTAACAGGTGACACACTGCTACATGTAGGGCCCCGTTTTCGCCGGCGCCTTACCTATAAACCTTTTTTTAGTATTTTGAAAAATAGTTCTTTAATACCAGTAGTTCAAATAGCCGACAAGCTCGGCTACAAGCTCACAATGTGATACTGTATACTATTTCCCTATGTTTAAAAAAAACGTAAGTATAGTTCAGTCAGATCACTCACGATAAGGATTGATACAATGTTTATTATTATTATGAATGAGTAATGCAAGTGTGTATATGACACATTTATTTTGGCGTCAGGCTCTGCTCTCCCTGCTCAGCGTAGCACAGAAGAACATCAATAACCATTAGGAGCAGGGAGATATAAATATATATAAACACCCCCCATGGGGAACAGAATTAGCAGCAGAGCCTACTGGTGGTGCTGGGGAGGCGGTGGGGGCAAGCAAGCCAGCAGCCAATCAGCAAGGCAGGAGGAAGAGACAACTGAGCAGGCTTTAAGTAGGTTGGCAATGATCAGCTGACTGCCACGTCACCTGTGACGCAAGACTGGCGTAGTAGCATTGTATCAGAAACTGAATGCAACCGCATTGACCCACTCGAGTTATGCTGACTGAACCCATGTCGCGGGCTCCATCCATTGAAAATAGCAGCTCTACAATGTACGTAGATTAGCTATTTTCACTCTTCTTGAAATTGATCTTAAACCATTTAATCCCACCGGTCACAATAGTGACCGTAATTAATACAGTATTCTTAAAAAAAAGAAAGAAAAAAATCCATGTATTCAAAGCAAATTCAATTATCTTTTTAAATTTCATGAAAGAAATCTAAGAAAAATCTAAGAAATTCCACGAATTAATCCCAGGCAAACGTCTAATCTCTTGTTTGGGTCTCGACCTGAGAAGTTAGGGAACCACTGCTTTACACCACTTTTTTTCTCCCAGGGGGTCCCCCAGCTAAATTGCTAGAACCAAATGGACCGTTACGGGCCTCAGAGAGTATGGTGTGCGGTGACAGTGCTGCTGCAATGTTTTTTTGGTTCCAGGCCTCTGGACCACTCTGTGGAGGGCTTTAAGGACTGGGAGTTCATGACCACACACTGCTGGGGAGAGGAGGCGCGGGGCGAGTGGACCCTAGAGATCCGGGACACCCCCTCCGCGGACAGAAACGACGCGGAAGCGGGGAGGCTGAAGTGGTGGACCCTGGTGCTTCACGGCACGTCAGAGCAGCCCTATCCAGCCATGCGTCAGGAACAGCCCTATGCATCCATGCGTCACGAACAGGCCAGGTCCGTGGAGACCACGCCGGACAGCAGCAGTGACCTCGCTGAGGAGTACAGCGGTGAGTAAAGCCTGGTCAGTGGCGTCAGTTCAGCAAAAGCTAGGGTATGGCAAAGATGGAAGTCCTCATGCGCGAAAAAATCTGGTTTGGGACGTTTTTTTTACCAGGTTTCTACGGTTTCTTGGGCTGGATATGGCAGCAAGTGCAGCTAAACTTGGCATACCCCTGCCATACCCAATTGACACCCCTGAGCCTGATATACAGATCCTTCTCGAAAAATTAGAATATTTTGTAAAAAAGCATTGCAGATGCCCTAGCACCCCAAATCATAACCGACTTTGGAAACTTCCCATTGGACTTCAAGCAACTCTGACTTCAGAAGGTTGACATTTCTCTATTATAAATCCTTGTTTTGAGTGGTCTTGTGTAATATTGTAATATTTGAAATATGGACTTTTGATATTCATAAGCTGTATGCCATAAAAATTAAAAATTGTAACAAAAAATTTACTTTTACACAATATTAAATTTTTTCGAGAAGGATCTGTATACATAAACCATTCGTTTTGTATTTATCATTTTAAAAATGATTTAAACTAGTGAAAATAGCTGATCTACAAGCACATAATGCTTCGCAATAGGAATTAATTGAATAATTTAGATAACAGGATTAATTACGCATTTTAATCACACTCAGTTTTTGCACCACAAACGGAACCTTTCTCACAGTTTCAGGCCTACCGATAATACCGGTGCACCAACCAACAGACAACAAACCAACAAACCCCTGTTCTCGCAATGGGAACGATTTGGTTGGCCCAGTGGATGGGAAATTTAGAAAAAAAAACTCACTTATTGGTTCACTTGTATATCAAAATGTGTTTTAATTGTAAATAAATTGATTCTCAGGTCAAATATCTACAGTATGCGATTATAAACATGCGATTAATTCATTACAAAGCCTCTAATTAATTAGATTTTTTTTTTTAAATCCCAACCATGGTCACAAGGCATTTTTGGAAAATGTTTAAATGTTTAGAAATGTTTAGAAATAGGCTACTGTTGGCTAACCTTTCCACCTTCACAGTACCGCAAAGCAGCATCCTCTTCCAGCTCAATCCACGCAGCACTCAGTGAATATCACATCATGTCATATATCATCACAGCTGGACAAAGACAATGATTGATTGTACTTCTTGGAACAGTTTAGAGTAGACCATTTAGGAATTAATTTGACCTGAGTTGGGGGGAATGGGGGGGGGGGGGGTCCTGCTGGTCCTCTTTACCCCCTGGCTTTCATTGCGTTGTTTCTTTTTTTTTTTTTTACTTACATTCTTTATCCCGAGATTTTTGTAACCCATTTTTCACCCGGTGTCAATTATCTAATGTAATCCTGGGCGCTACGCTCCCTCTGCCAACCTGGGGAGAGCAACGGACTGAACCTCATGCTTCCTTCTATGCATGAGGAGTCCAGGTCACTTCTTTTCACCCGACAGGGGGGAGTTTTCCTGGTTGGAGGTAGTGCGTGGAAGGAACAACCAGTTCCTTTCCCCTCCATCGGGCGCCCCGGCTGGCCAGGGGGAGGCAGTATAGAGACCAGGATTACTACATGTTTTTTGCGAGGGTACCTACCCTATTGTAACCTGACTGCGCCAGATGATAGTAGCAGTGCGTCCGCTCTGCCTACTAGCATCTGGTACTGCTCCGGCACACTCGATGTAAGGGGCGGGACATTTTTTGAATTGCTAAGCAGGTGATTGGATGGGGCCGTCTGTCTATCACAGTCTGGAGTGCCAACTCCAACCACTCATATTGGCTTGTGTGCATCACGTTACACCCAGAATCCGCCTCCTGGGTTTCCACGTGGTCTGCAATCAGACTCTATTGGCTCAGAGCCGCTCAGAGCCCGCCCGTAGCTGCCGCTGATTGGTCCGGCCCGGGGCTTTACGAGTGTTATCAACTCTCTACCCAGAGAACTCAGACGGTAAAGTAGGGCGCTACGCACTACTGCCACCATCTGACGGAAGTCAGGCTAACCCTATTGGAGACATGGGGAGAACATGCAAACTTCACCCAGAAAGGCCCTTTTGCCACCACCACCTAGGGTGTGGGCACTGATGACGCGGAGGAGAGAACACGCCCCCAGCGTCCCTGGCGGGAAACGATCCCACCTTCTAGCTGTGAGCGACAGCACTACCAACTGCGCCACCGTGACCCCTTCTAACTTTGGGAGAGTTTGGGAGGTCTTTCAGTCCGAGTGTATCAAAAAAGCAACTGGGTTAGGCACCGTTGGTCCAACCTGTTTAACATACACCAGGTTAGCATTCACCAGTGTCGGCAGGTTAGCATTCACCAGCGTTAGTTTTACTGACGTTAGGGTTAGGGTTAAGGTTAGGTTTAGGTGTGTCTCTGTCCCCCCGACATTCGTCACCTCCGTGCAGCCAATCACAAGCTTCCGCTGCCTTAACCCAGTTGCTTTTTTGATACATTCGGACTGAAGGACCTGCAAAAAAACACTCTCCCTTCTGACTTCACTTTGGATGCTGTTGTTGCCATGCCGATGCAGGGATGATTGGCTGATGATGCATGTGCTCTGTGCCCTTCCAGGACCCTGTGACCCGGAATGCAGCGATGATGGCTGCGAGGGGCCCAGCGCCCAGCAGTGTGTCACGTGTCTGCACTTCTTCCTCAAGTTCAAGAACAGCACAAGGTTAGAGCCGTCACAAACCTCACACAGAGGCAGAGCCATCATCATGCGGTGGCACGTAAATCCTCGCTGTCGGGTGGATAATCCTTGTATGTCCAAAACCTTCCTTTTTTGGGGTTATTTTAAAAACGATTTAAAATAGTGAAAATAGCAGATCTACAAGCGTTGTGTGCTTGTAGATCTGCTATTTTCACTACTTTTGTGTGACTCTTTTGTGTGATGAAGTGGGGCTTTAACTTACGAAAAAACACATTTTAACTTGGAGATACGAGGTTTCTGCCCGACAGTGACGAAATGTTCTGAGCTATTAGATCATGCATTCATCCGAAGAGCTTGTCCTCCATATAAATGAATTCATTGAAAATGTTTACTTTAATATTAAACCCATTGGCCCTATTTTATTTGCGACCAAAGGTCGCAGTTTAGTATGAGCAACGGCACATCTTGTCTCTGTCCGTGTATGCTCAGTTTATATCAGATATACAAGTATAATCACATAACTTAAATCCAGGATTACAAATTATAAGTGCAATGAACACTTGTTTCCAAAGTGGTCCTGAGGTTCTTTACTTCCTTGGTCTACTGGTTAGGAACTTAAGGAAGTACTGTTGCAGTAGTCAGCGTTGGTGTTGGCCAGTCCAGTGGTTTGCAAGATTATCCTTCCAACAGTAGAATCTGCTGTGGTATACTTAGCTGTCAATCCCTATAGGGGATAGCATCTGTCCAATATATCGCTCTCAGTCTGATATATGCTAACTCCTTGTAACTCTTCTCAACCAAATGCATTTCAGCAGAATTGTTTTGAATCATCATCTGTTCAGCCAAAGTACGAGTCAGCAATGAAAGTGAACATTGAAGTTGGATAGTTTCATTCTCAGGTGTACAGTAGATGTTCTGGTCCACTGACAGTCTTTGCTTAGCTCCATTTGAGGGTTCATTCCAGTATCAATGGCAGAACATTTATGATCACTCTGGATCACTCTGTAAAGGTTGTTGCACACTGCTGCGTTTTTTTCGGACGAATATAGGAGCGACTTTCGGAGCACGTAAATAAAGAAATCAACCTCACGTTATGTCAATCACGTTTGCACACTGCCACCCGCTTCGTATTTATTTTCGGACCACCTTCTCCAAGGGCCACTTGTACTTTCCGGGTCAGAATCAAGTAGCTGAACTTCTCCGTCATATGCTCAGGGTTCCCCGCCAAAGGCAGAGGGTGGAACCGTTGGTTGAAGTTGCAGGGTACTATACGTTTACCCGTGCCAGCTTGGGACATTGCTGTTCATGAGAACATGGGGCAAACACTGAAGCTGTTCTGGTGTCATGGACAGTTTTCTCTTGTTTCTTTAGTAGAAGGTAGAAAGTATTTGATGGCCATCTTTAGTCCCATTCTCAACAAGGACCAGATATGAGCTGGTCTTTCTCCACAGTGTGAACAGTGTTCTCCTCTCGCTCCCTCTGACCGGGCAGCTCTGACAAGAAAAAGGCCCCCTGCAGCTCCACGTCAAACTGCACCTTTGTTGTGACAGGGAGGAACTGTCGGAAATATGAGCACTTGATGCGAGGTTCAGCCGATTCATTGTCACCGTTAAGAAGTGGCTCTGCCAGGGTGTGTTCATTGGTCCAGAGCTATACACACAGATCATCTCCCTCAGACTGTCCCCCCAGAATGAGTGTGTATGCTGCCCAGACAGATGTTCCCAACTGACATTGCAGTCATTTTAATCAAAGGTCTAACTTTCACACAGCCAGCGCCTCTCAGAGTAGACCGCAAGCTAGCTGAGGAGAGAGAGAGAGAGATGAGAGACCGAGAGAGTGATAGATGTAGATACCTATATTATTTACTCACTTTGCTTGGGCTGACGACCTCCTGGAACCCCCTCAAGGACCCCTGGGGGTCCCCAGACACCACTTTGAGAACCATTGCTTTGGACTAAACCTTCCTCAATAATGATTACACACACGCAGAAGCACACACCTGGGACTGCTGATCAATGCACATGACTGAACACTTTGTTATGGCAGCACTCTAGTCTCTCATGAGCAGTGGTGGAAAACGTACTCAATTCAAGTAAAAATATTAATAGGCCTACTGCAATGTAGAAACACTCACTCAACTAAATGTCTAGACTAGTAAAGAAAATGTACTTGAGTAAAAGTACAAAAGTAGTGGCAAAATGTTCTTCATGCACCAAAATAGAGGGTATGCGCTAGGGCATTCACCAAATATTCGAATATTCGAATATCAAAGTCACTATTCGACGTCGTTCACCAAAGTCGAATATTCGCTTTTTTTTCTCTCTTTAAAAAATATATAGTTTATAAAGCTTGGCTAGATAGGAAGTCATAAGAATGAGTTGTCAATACCCCTGGTGGATGAATTTGTTAATGCTCTGTACCAGGGTTTCTTAAACCTTTTTAGGCCGTGACCCCCAAAATAAACATATTTGAACTGGGGACCCCCACCCTGACAAGCATTTGGAATAGTAGGTATTACATTTAATGTGACTCGGTTCCACAGATAAATATTCACTATTCGTGAATGCCCTAGTATGCGCGTGACATCATCATCATCATCATACCCGGAAGTAATGCTTGAATGCCTACGTGTCAAAAAACTACTCTCTGGCCTTGACAGCCCATACATCCAAACAGAAAAGTCGTATCTGATTGCATGAAATGATGTTAAATTACGTTAAACTCACTTTGCTACTCACTTTGCCCCTCGATTTTCCATTCACTTTATGCTTGCGCTTACCCTCTATACTGCATACTGCATTAGCAGTTCCTGCATTATATCTGCATTACATACTGCAAATATTGTACTTACATTACACCAGTTTTTCTCAAAGTGGATTCCACAGACTCTGTGGGTTCCTTTAGGGGGGGTCTAAATTGACCCATACAAGTCTGTAATAAACTCTGACAGTGTACAAATGGATCCAAATGAACCCAGATGGTTTCATTTGGTTCCATTTCAGTCAGAGTTAAAGGAGTATACCGTAGTTCACCCCCATAATTTCTTTTTTCTATTGATTACTCGTGCCATGGAGTTGAGTTCAATAATATTTTTTGTATTTGTTGCATTCCTAAGACAACAATTGACAACTATTGATTGCGACCGTAGGTCGCATTTACTATCAAACCCTGCACAAAGTGTAAGTCCGTCCGTCAGTCCGTCAGTCCGTCAGTCTGTCTGTCACACCTCACACGTCACACTCTTGCCCTGCTCATATCTCCGCAACCGTTGCCCCGATCCATGCCAAACCCCCGGAGCTCCAGGGACCCCCAGGTCCCTGGGGGACCCCCAGATGTAAAAAATTACCAAATGTGCTAAACTGACCAAATGACCACCCCAACGGGGCTGCTCACGGGGAATTCCCGGGGACCACCGACTCCTGGTGCTCCAGAACGGATGCAAAAGTGGTGGCGCCCCCAGTGGAGGACCCCCTACACTGCAGCTCACATAAAATGCCGTAACTCCGGCTAGGAGCGACCGGGACAGCCGGGGCCGGTACCTATTTGTCCGCCTTGCCGGCGCGGAGACCCCACCCCTCATTTCTCACATGGCCCTCTTCTAGCGCCACCATGAGGCCGATTCTTGCAAAACACATTTTTGGACACTGCTCCTACAATTTTTGCCCTAAAATCACGCAAATCGGTACACAGTATGTCTACACTCATCCCATCAACATGAATCTCTCCCATATAGCGCCACCTCCAGGCCGATTTTTAAAAACACATTTTTGGACACTGCTCCTACAGATTTTGCCCTAAAATCACGAAAATCACTACACAGTATGTCTACACTCATGTCATCAACATGGATCAGGAAGATTTTGGCAAAACACATTTTTGCCCTATTTGTGGAGATAAGTGACCTACGGTCGCTTATCTCCCGATTAGGGAGTCTTACTGGTAATAGTACATTTACCCCCATTGATTCCGGATGGGGATCCGAATGCATTTGGGTCCCCATCCGTAATCAATGGGGGTGAATTTATTGTAATCAAATTATTAGTCTTAGGAATGTGACAAATACAGAATCCTATTATTGGCTTGAGTAATCAATAGGAAAAAAAAACAGTCATTTTGGGGGTGAACTCTACTCCTTTAAGGGGAGACCTTGAAATGTGAAAGTTTGAGAAACACTGCATTACACCAGTGTTTCTCAACCTTTTTCTACGTGGGCACACTTTTCATGTCCCAAGAATCCATGGGCACACCAACATAATACAGGGGTGTAAATCTCGTCAATGTCGGGAAGAAACCTTGTATCTCCAAGTTTCAAATGTGTATGTTTCCTCGCAAAGTAAAGCCCTGCATCATCATACAAGGCTGTCGCACAACAGTAGTGAAAACAGCAGATTACAAGCACACAACGCCTTGCGGTGCGAGGCGTTGTGTGGCGTTGTGTGCTTGTAGATTGTCTGTTTTCACTAGTTTTAAATCATTTTTTAAATGATAAATACAATACTGGCTTTCAAGCAGTTTCAAGGGGCACACTTGACCCTTCTCAGGGGCAAAGGTCCCCAGGCACAGTGGTTGAGAAACACTGCATTACACCACTGCCACATTCATTGTGTTACCTCTCTCTCTCTCTCTCTGCAGGACGTGTGTGTCAGAGTGTCCCGTGGGGTTCTGGGGTGACCGGCGGCGGTGCAAGAGGTGCTACTCTTCCTGTAAGAGCTGCACGGGCAGCCGCAGCGACCAGTGCACGTCCTGCCTGCCCGGCCAGCACCTGATGGAGGACCAAGGCTCCTGTGTGGCCAGCTGTGGCGACGGATACTACCTGGACCATGGTTGGATCCCTATTGTTTTGGGTTGGACAATATACCTCTACATTTCACTGTGTGTGACGAGATCTGTTTTAGCTTTATTTGTTCTATTTTAACTCATTTAGTGCCACCCTAGTCACCACTAGAGGGCGCCCAGTGGCCATAGAAAATCCCATAGAGATATGCTGGTATATGCAGAAGCCCTGCAGCCATGACTTGCCTGAACACTTTCCTTTGTGCATGTACAGGAAGAGGATGAAGTTAGCTTGAAGTTAGCTATTGGCTACCAAGCATTTTAGAAGCCTTATTTTCGTCAACTTAGCCATGATTAAACCTTGCACACCTCATGCATGGGAAAAAAACAGAGAAGAATGAGCTCTAAAAAATCCAATGCAATCCTGGATTGCATTGGAGTGGATTTGTGCAGTTTGTTCACAGCTTTCAAACAAAAAAATCCGATTGGAAATCCGTTCAGGCATTCTTGAGATAATCGCCATTATGTTTTACATGTTATGTAAACAAACATGGCTGCCCTGTATGTTAGATGGGGTTGTATGGGGGTGGAACATGCAAAATCGCGATTGAAATCATGTTCACTAGATTTGATGGGGTCCAAAAAAAAAAATTCAAATTTTTTTTTTTCAAAAATATATATATATATATATATATTTTTTTTTTATATCCCGAACTAGTTCGGGATAGGCACTCTGGGATGCGATAATATATCCCGAACTAATTCGGGATAGGCACTCTTTATTTTTATTTTTTTTTACTAGGAAGTCTATGCCAGTAATCTCTTTTACAAGAGAGATATGACCACGGCAGCATAGATATAGATACAGTAGATCAGGGTTCCCCAATAGGCGGCCGCGGGGGGCTACTGTCTGGTCCACACCAACCCCAGTAATAATGGTGGTATAAGAGCAGCAACAACACTAGTATATTGTTGTTGTTGGGTGGAAATCTCCAAATGTGTATGTTCTTTCGCCAATCATACAAGGCCGTCGCACAAAAGTAGTGAAAACAGCACATCTACAAGCACACAACGCCTCGCACTGCAAGGCATTGTGTGCTTGTAGATCGGCTGTTTTCACTATTTTAAATCATTTTTAAAATGATAAATTCAAAACGAACGGTTTTGGACATACACGATTTTCACCCGACAACGATGAAAACTGCCACCGTCGCCACCGTCGCCACCGCCCCCCCCCCCCCCCCCCGTGGCCCACGGCTTGGTACCCTAGACATAATTTGTCCCTTGGGGAAAACTAATTGGGGAACCCTGCAGTAGATAGATAGATAGATAGATAGATAGATAGATAGATAGATAGATAGATACACATGCACGCACGCATGCACGCACGTCGCACGCTCGTCGCACGCACGCACGCACGCACACACGCACACACACACTCTCTCACACACTCTCACACACTCTCATACACACTCATTTATTCATTCATTCATTCATTTACATGCCTCCTTCACCGCTCCTTTATGATGCCCTTGAATGGACCAATGGATTATTTTAGATTATTAGATTATTTTAGATATATATAGGACAATCTACATGTTTAGATTATTCCATGCCCATGGTGCATAGTAGGAGTTTCCCTGCTTGACATTTGACGTTTTTGCTCTACCACTTAATGTTACGAATATCATTTAGATAGCATGTTTAGACAGATGCTATAGGTTTGATGTTTACCTGTTGTCCTAGTTTCTTTGAAGCACTATATTGTTTTTTGCACTCTACCTACAATATGTGACTGTTTATCGTGACATTTGTTGTCTAGGCCGGGTTCGTGTCGTTTAGGCCTCTGATTTTGCTCTTGTAAGTCGCTCCTTTGAGAGTCTGCTAAAAGCCTAAATTGTGAATGTTTGATTGAAGATTATTTGCTTATCATTTACGTAACATTTTTCCAGTATGCCTATAGCTATACGCTCACTAATATACCAGACTCCTTGAATGCCGTGAACGTGAGCTTGCCTATTGAATGGTTTGTTTATGTAACTGCAGTGTGTGTGCATGCGTGCGTGTATATGTGTGCGTGTGTTCCTCTGCCTGCGTGTGTGTGAGTGAAAAAGATTAATCGCTGTGTGCGTTGTCGGATTTCCCCACAGATGTGAATACGTGCAGGAAGTGCAATGAAAACTGCTTGAAGTGCACATCCCCCAGCATCTGCACGGAATGCAGAACAGGCACAAGGTAAAGACCCATTCCGTCGTTGTCGGCTGGAAACCTTGTATGTCCAAATCCGTTCGTTTTGCATTTATCATTCTAAAAATGATTTCAAATTAGTGCAGGGGTGGCAGTGGCTCAGGGGTAGAGAAACGGTCATTGGAACACGGAGGGTTCTCGAAGGGTTCCCCGTTCGATCCTGGGCTCCCCCAGAGTTCGTGTCGAAGAATCCTTGAGCAAGATTCTGACCACCTAGTTGCTCCTGCGGTGAGCTGTAAAGTGCCTTGGATAAAGGTGCTATACAAATGCACCATTTACCAGTTAATAGTGAAAATAGCCGATCTACAAGCACACAATGCCTCGCACCCGCGAGGCGTTGTGTGCTTGTAGATCTGCTATTTTCACTAGTTTAGTGCCGCAGTCTTATGACGAGGCAGGGCTTTAATTTACGAAAGAAAAAGAAAAGGGGCACATGTGAAACTCGGAGATACCAGTTTTCTGCCCGACAGTGACGATTTCTATGTTGCTACTTAAACGGTGGGTAAATATAGCTCCTCCATCCGCTATCAAGATTCCACGCACACTCTGCCATGCGTGCACATAATGACACCAGATAAACCTCTGATACATGTATAAACCACTGGAACTGTTTCCCAGACATTGGGTCGGGATCCATTCATGGGTCACGGAACAATTTTTTACGGGCCGCAAGTAAATACCCCTTTAATTTTTTAATTATTATTTCAAGAAAAAAATAATTATCCCCAAAAAAATGTTCATACTGTAAGTTGAAACAAATGAAAAACGTATTTTCAAAAGATTTTGAAAATATATATATTTTTAAGGAGTAGTGAAAATAGCAGATCTACAAGCTCATGACACGGTGCCAAGTGACGGCTTGTGAGCTTTTAGATCTGCTGTTTTCACTAGCTTGGGTCCCGGGCAAACGTCAAATTTCTCTTTCGAGTCTTGAGCTAAAAACGTTGGGAACCCCAGCATAGCCCCATGTAGTACTGTTGTAGAATTTTTCAAACATCATACTGTACTAATATAATAATTGAATTTCCATAAGGGTGGAGTGATAGTGAATACAATATTTATTTAACAGCATATCAAGAGCTTCTGAGACAACACACGTGCAAGTGTCGCTCCCTTTCCCTGGGCACCGTCACACTTATATAGAGCAGGATTACAGGAATAGCAGAAGGGGTAAATCAGAGTACATCCATGTAAGGCTTCAGTCAGGAACAATCTGAATGACAGGACACGACATTCTGGTGACAGGTGAGGGAGTGCCTCACTCCTCAGTTGACCCAAAGCTTAGAATATAAACCTTGACACGGCACTATGCCAATGACATGACCTTCTGGTTACTTTAGAAACAAAGTAATAGTTACATTTATCTAGATATCTATCACATTCCTCCCTTTTGATTATATATGATCATATATGGTCATAAACAGTAAATGTAATGAGTTTTGTTTTCCATCTACAGGAGGATCAAAAATCAGTTTTGAAACACGTTTTAATTCTGGTAGGGGCAAAAAACCACTTATGCATTTTCTTGGTAAAATTCCATCCTACAACCCTCAGTTTTGAGCGATCACTTCGTAAAGCCAGCATTTTGTTTGTGTATGTGTTTCTCCTGCACTCTTCTCCACATGAACTCAACGAGTCCCTTCTTCTGTTGGTTCGTACTGTCCCTTCTTCTCTTCTTTCCTTATTTGGGCAATGTCACAAAACAGGGCAACGTCCTTCCTAGCAGCCGGATTGACCACCGTGTCCTTCAGCGTCCTTCATGGTTATGTCCCTTGCACAGTTCCATCATGGCAATCGGCCATCGGGTTGGGATGCAGGGTGACAATTCCATAGTGATTTTCCAGACATCTTTTGGTTCCATACATCTCCTTTTTTATGGCTCCGTCTCATCTTTCATTTGTATGGCTTAATTTTTTGGATTTAAAAAACTGAAAATAGAAAACTCAGCACCAATGGTTACGACATCCTATCCTAGAATGATTTTTATAATTTATACAGCCATGAATATTCTGTATTTTCCAACATGGCAATGGGAAGCATTTATCACGTCATGAATGGTTCAATAATGAATGATATCTTGTATTTTTACATACCTTAATTTGTGGAAGTATTTTCTTACCATAGTGTTTTAGTCACATTTGACATTTATTCCTTCCATTTGTTTCATTTGTAGACGTATTCCTTTACCATATTGATTCAATGGTTTTAGGAACATTTGACATCTCCTGTAATTACATTTCATCTACACAACAACATTTCATAGCATAGACAATGTTGTTACTGGTTTAGTTTAGTTAGTTTATGTTAACAACACATACAGTATGTTGGGAAGAAAAGAGACATCCGTTAGAACATTCCATCACTGAATTGTGTTTCTCTCTTAAGCCACCCAGATTATTTCTTCAGCACCTAAATATTGGGAAAACAATCTTTCATTAGATGAATCCAATAACATATAGGAGAAGACACGTTTCTCCTTACCTAAAACTGAAAATCATATTGTGATTTGTGGGAAAAGACGATCTTTCATTAGACAAATCATTTCCGTCCAAAATAGTAGGGAACTCAGGATCCCTATAGAGACAAATCAAAAGTATAGTTAGCATGACTTCCATATAATGCATTCAACATTATACATTATTTTCCAACAGACCAGTGATTCTCAAAAACCACTGTCCCATTCATTCCCATACCGATTAGTCTTTATACCCGGGTATCATCCAATCTTATTAGACTTGCACTCTTTTGGTTCAGGCTTGTAGTCCTCCATAATATATTTCCAATGCATATCAACTGGTCATGTAAACCCAGCAGGGATTCCTCTGGCCAGTAGGAGACTGAACAGGTGACCAAACAAAAACAAACCTAAAAATGTCAACCAAACCTACATTATGTAGCTACTAGAGACAGCAATTCTGAATAATAATAGCCTAATAATCTAACCTGAAAATGCACTAGAGCCATTCCAAAATTGTAACTACTAGAGACTAGAGACAACAACTCTGGAAATTGTAACTACTTCTAGTCCTCTTATAATTAATAGCCTAATGCTCATAATTCTCTTATAATTCATAAAAAGGCTAATTCATATCTATAATTCTCTTATAATTCCTATCACCTCCCCCCTCTTTTTGAGAAGCACTGGTTAAGCTCACTCTCTCCAAACCGAAGCATTCCGGTCTTCCAATTGAGCATGACCTACAGTACAAGCTCACAACGGTTGCGTTTGTGACGCGCTGCTCACCCTGCTCGGCGCAACACAGAAGATCATCAATAACTATTAGGAGCAGGGAGATAAAAATACATATAGACACCCCCCATGGGGCTACCGTTGGGGAGTGGTGGGAGGAGGAAGGGACAACCGAGGAACCCATGTCGCGGGTTCCATCCAGTAACCTCCTAGGAACTTCATGGATAGTGCTTATTAGTTAAATAAGAGGGTCTAATTTGCTAATCATATGCTATCCTCTCAGCACTGATATATCCGTCCTCAGTGTTTCACTACTAACTAAAATTCAAGTATATAAACAAAATCCTCAAAGCAGCTTACTGGTTAAGCCTGTAATTAATTTAACAACTTAAATACTAAACCCCACACTGACCCCCATATGTATAGAAACACACCTTTTTCCCAAGAATCATATATTTCCCTAGAATCATATATTATTTTATCAGGCACAGGATTCTTTTCCTTGTTTTATGATTCCATATTGCCTATTGCCTATTAGTAGTGTAATACATTTAATACATAGATCAATCCGCTGTGGCAATGTACTGTACTATCCAACAAGTTTCAACATTACTCCTATAGATATCCTGTGAGAAAAAACAGAACCATAAGGCTAAGTGGAGGGACATTATCGCAGAGCTCCACTCCATGTGCACTCTTCATTTAATCACTGAATGCTAAACAGCAGATATCATCTCAACCGTGTCAAGTAATGTCACCTGACGACCACACTGTTCCTGTCACTCAGCCATTTCCGTCTACCCTTGTGTGCTTACTATAAGTTTGAACAACTGAACTGACCTCCCCAAGCTGTCTCCCAACCAAGTCATGACAGTTGATCTGTAAGTGGCCACAACAGCTGAGATTTAGCCCAAAAATATATTTGCTCTTTGTGCTGCCTGCCTGTATGTTTGGCTATTACAGAGTTGGACAGTACCACACACTAGTAGGCTTCTTTAAAACAGCTTTACACTTTACTGGAGTACCTGGGTTATCTGTTATGTCAATCCACCTAAAAACACTATTATTTTATTCTATCTTAGACATAAGACCCCACCACCCACACAGAATCGCATTATTCCTTTTTTAATCTTTAATAGATTTAAGAGATTATATTTGTGTTCACTCAAGCAAGTCGGAAAAGAACAAAATGTGTTATTGGCCTACAGTAGGGATCTATTCAAATACGATTTTAAATCAGTTATAATTATCCTTAATTATATTGGCAACAGTCAGTCTGATACCACTGTTGTGTTCTTAAATTCCATGCCACTGCACTATTTTACATGATCTGGGTCCAATATTAATGACAATGTGACACTTATCCTATGTAAATGTAAAAATTAGGCTTCTATTGTTAGACAAATCTAACTCATTTTATTTGTGACCCCCTCTTTTTGAGCCCAAAGGACTATCATGGCTACAGTAGTTAAAGAACACTTCATCTTATGGGGGAAATAATTTCCAGTGAGACAATTCTCTTCACAGACTGTCTTATGCCTTGATTGGTTTAAAACCATCCCAATATATATAGTTATGGGTATACTGACTATAAAGTGTAAATTGGGTTCATATTTACAGGACGCTTCTTCCCATTAACACTTTTTCAAAATATCATGGTTTCAAAACTTCTACAAAACTCTACATGTTCTTTAAACAATCTTTACTGAGTTATAAATAAATGTCCTATCAATACCGGTATATGTATGACCCTGGCTTAGGATTATGTTCATCCTCTGTTACGCCAAGTAGACATTTAGATAGTATAGTTCATTTTTATCATATGGAAGCCATTTATCACCTAATCAATTCTTTCTTCCCAGAGCCATAGGTACTCACCCACTTACTATGATCCCACCATCGCTCCCCCGTCACGTTAGCGCCCCACTGAGAGAGGAATTACTACAACCACCACACAGGAAAAAACATAATGATTAGCCATCCAAAGTGTTCACGATGTATCCTTCATGTTCCTTAGGAATGTTCGGTCTCACCAAAGGTTCTGTGTGCCCCCCACAGAACCAAAGCCATGCACCTGGCTTTAGTAGTCCTTGGAATTCTTGCAGTCCCAAAATGTCATTTGAGTAACATTCTCAGTGTCATGTTGTCCCCAGTCCAACATTGTTCTCCAGATGCGGAACTAGTCCATCTTGATGACCAGACTGTCAATGTGATCGCATTTGCCCTCTCCCAGTATAGCTCAAGTGACAGGTGAACCCCTGATGGACACGCAGTAAGCAGAGTAAAGGATTTCCCAAAGTCTATGTTTGAAAAACCTGGCTTCTCCCAATATGATAAAACAACACAACCAGACATTATCCTTATACTAATGCTACAATCATCTGCTATCTAATTATAATGCCCTGCAATCTCAAAAGTATTTTACATTTACACAGAATCCTTCTTAAGGCAATTCTGTCAATACTATGTCATGAACCGACAGTGTATTCCTGAACAGCTGCTGTGAGAGAATTGTCACACTTACTTCTAGAGGCCCTGTACATTTTTCAGTAATTGTACTGTCCGGAAACAGTTCTCTAGATCTGACCACATGTCCTCCATTAATAACAAATAATATAATATTATAATATTATGTCTATTTTTCACATGGGAAAACCCCAGTACATTGGATAATTTCACTACCCATCTTACAATATTAAGTACATACATTCACCACTATTTAGTGCCCGTTTTTCAGCTCCCTTTCTTTAGATACATTTTACATGCCACATCTAAGAATTTAAAATGGTTACACTTAAAAGCTAGTCATCCAACCAATCGGTTGTTTATCCTTTCTCAAAGAAATTGCCATGTTGGCTGCTAAGACTTTAAAAATAAACTAGTAGCAGTGCTCCCCCGAGCACTGGTCTCCACACAAGTTGAAGTATGCGAAAATATACTGACAGGTTGGCAACCGTTTTTTTTTACTGTCTATATTAGGAAAAATTAGATTCTACTGAAACATTTAACTTCTTGTATGTGACATACTTGTGTAACCAGATTACACCATCACTTTGCTTGAGTTTCACTGAATTAGAGAAACATTTTATCAATAAAGTTTTCAGCCAACCATATATATTTTGCACTACTGTTTATTTCCTACCCTTACCCTTAGTCCTTGCTTGGCCTATGAAGAGAATAGCCTGACAACAAGCTGACTACAGCCTATTTTAAATCAATGTTCATTAGTTCATATGGTCACTTTTATTTTGACGACTGCTAAACTGCAAAGCTAAAGATATATTTTGGACAATCTCTTCTTCAGTCCACTGGCTGAAATAAGTTACATTCTCCTTTTAAATGAGCGTACAAAGGCCAAATAGGCCCAAATATCGAAACAGCCATTCCACCCAGACTGACACACATTTGGGATGGACCACAGAAATGTTATTCTCACAGCAGGGGTTGTCTTCCACAGGCCCCCACCATTCCTAAAGCACGGCACCTGTTCCCCATGTCCAGCTATTCTACACTGTCCTATCCAAGTCAGCAAATAGCATAATGTCAATCACAGCCCAAGCTGTCTATTAATGAACTACTAAACTATTTAGACTGACGTCCACTACCATGTCTATGATGTGGTTCTCACCCACAAATTACCTCACTTAATACCTGTCACAAAGCAATGCCAACCGATTTTACCGTAGTGTTAATAATTAAGAATAGACTGCTACCCAACCTTAATTTAACCCTGGTAAAATAATCTAAGTCAAGCTTTAGAGGTCAACCCAGAATGATCTGGTCAACACATACATGTAAATTCATCCATTTAACCTTCAAACATCACTGTTAATCAAACAATGTGATCTAGCCTAGTCACCAATTACTGCTGCTACAGTATATGTTCCCAATCAGCCTTAACAGTCAAACTGATGTCCCACTTAAATATTAAGACCAACTTAAGCCTTCATCAACCATTACAATCAATATATCCCCCATCCTGCCTTGGAACCAGCAGATCTTACACTATTACCAAGAGTAGTGGTCCGTTACGTTACCGTCTTATAATATCCTACTCTCATCAGGTCTGTCCCAACCAATGTGTCCCTGGGTTTTAGTGTTAAAACAAATAATGTCTTATTTAATTGTGCAGAGGATTCTTTTCCACACAAAAATAAATGATTAGCTACATTGGTGCAAAAGAACCCTTGTCCGGTGCGCCTCTCCATATGGCTGGGAGCGCATTTAAAAATAGAAGACACACAGGCTCACAGCGCGGCGTACTGCAACATGCTGTGAGCTTGTAGCTCTGACAAAGGCCGTCCGTGAAGTGAGCAGAAAGAACGCTTCCGGTCTGGAAGCCGGCAGAAGCCAGGCTCCAGCCTTTAAACTAAAGGTGCAGTTAATAATGTATAATTATATAATGTTTCAACGGCTCTAGGGGTACTCTTATTCTAAAGAGACCAGCGCCGGAAGCCTCATTTCTGTTAACACTATTTCTGCTCATTTCACATAGGTGCTCTAACCGCGCGTAACTGTTGTACGGCGAAAATAGAACGCAGCAAAGGCAGACAGCTGCCGTGTCTGACAGGGCATAGACTAATTATAATAGGGGTTCTGTTGTAGCTTTACCACTTTAGACAATAATAATGTGTAATTTGAAGTCTATAGGCTTAAATTATAGCCTAAACTCGCCGGAAAGCCGGTTTTTCCCAGCTGACCATGGTGGTCGGGGATTCTTTATTACCAGTCAAACGACAGTTTCTTCATTTCAGATATATTGATCGCTCGACCACGACTGACTATGTATACAAGGTAACAGACTCTCCCGTCCGCCTGGTATTCTTTTACAGCCTCAGTTATTTGATATAAGCCAAAAATGTATTTCCTTACTTTCACGCACTCACATTCACACCCCCAGCAGCTCGAGTCTTACGCCTTTTCACAAAATATTTAGGTTGTGGCAAAACCTATATAGCCTACACCCAATGTCCCAAGGACATACGACCTTCTTATTTTCCCAGGTCATTTTACCCCAGACAGAGGAAAGAAAGTGGAAAGGAAAGATAATACCGATTCCTATGTCGGTTCTGTTTTTTTTTTCCCCAACTACCCGCTTCTAGTTGACTATCATATACATACATAATATCATTGCCATGTAATATATTTAAAGTACCATTTAACTATATTATCCCCCCTTTGTGGGCAGTTATTTAACAACCAAGTCTGGCTTTCATAGTTAAATATATCCCGTCTGGTTACGACTATTTCATAATTAGGCCTTCATATTTTACGTCTGGTTACGTACGTCCTTAACGTTCTATATTTTCGTCTTCCACGAATCGCCCACGTGCGGCGTCTTTAGAGAATATTTCGTCATGCAATATCCTATACCGAGATGATTATTGCCGAAAGGCGATTCCCCAATCGATAATCAACCCTAACCCTGGTTTCCTACAGGTACTGTACTTTAACAGAAACAACCCACGATCACGTGGAGCTACGTATTAGCTTTCACCCCGAATTACACGGGTACTGTACGTTTAAACAGTATACTTCCGAGATACGGTAGATACCTTCTATACATGCAAGGCATCTCTCTATTAAATTTTGTTCATGCAAGTACGACAGCCGCATAAAAATGTCGTGGCCTGTCCCGGGTACATGCAATTATAATGACCACGTCTGGCCTCCCAAATCATATTGTATTCACGATACTCTCACCCCGTTAAGTTCGACCGGCGATCCCTGTCCGACAGCTGCTCTGAATCAATAGCCAGTGTGTCCTGTACGGAAAAAGAGAAAAGCTGACAGACAGATTATGCCGGTCTCGGCAGGACCTCCACTGTTGTAGAATTTTTCAAACATCATACTGTACTAATATAATAATTGAATTTCCATAAGGGTGGAGTGATAGTGAATACAATATTTATTTAACAGCATATCAAGAGCTTCTGAGACAACACACGTGCAAGTGTCGCTCCCTTTCCCTGGGCACCGTCACACTTATATAGAGCAGGATTACAGGAATAGCAGAAGGGGTAAATCAGAGTACATCCATGTAAGGCTTCAGTCAGGAACAATCTGAATGACAGGACACGACATTCTGGTGACAGGTGAGGGAGTGCCTCACTCCTCAGTTGACCCAAAGCTTAGAATATAAACCTTGACACGGCACTATGCCAATGACATGACCTTCTGGTTACTTTAGAAACAAAGTAATAGTTACATTTATCTAGATATCTATCACAGTACTTAAACCACCTAATAGCAACAGTAGCATCCCTATTCTGGGCATGTAATGTATAGTAGGCAAAATCTGGCAAACGTTACCTTTGTAGATAAAACAAAAGCTGAAATTACAATATTGCAACATGTTGTGAACCTGTGATGCATCGTGAGCTTGTAGATCAGCTGTTTTGGCTGTTTGATTATAGGATTTAAGAGATTAATAACTGTAGGCCTATACTTCGTTGTATGTTGAATAGTAGAGCTACAGACTCACTCCTTAGCTTCCGCCATGGACTGAAGACTCACCTCTTCAGACTCCACCTAAACCCATAGCACTTACTACCCTCGATGGCCATACATGAAAGCTAGATAGTATTTGTAGGTTTTACAAAAGTTTGTCTAGATTGATATTCCTATGCATTTGTTCTATTGTTGTTGATGTATTGACGTATTATCTTGCTTATTATCTTGCTTATTGTAATGATGTATTACCTGCTTATTGTAAATCGCTCTGGATTAAAAGGGTCTGCTAAATGCCTAAATTGTAAATTACCAGCTCACAATGTGTCACAGCGCATTGCGTACATCGGTTATTTCTTTATGGAAAATGTACACGTTTTGGAAATGTTTCGAATTTGATTTATTATCACTTTTATGCCCAAGATTGGAACACAAGGTTGAAAGTGGTTAATAGCCCTGTATTCACATTCACATCACCGTAATAAGTAAATACTTTAAGCTCCGACAGGGGAAACTATAAATTCAATGCTACACTCCGCACCCGCCATCACATAAATTAACGTTAGTAAATTAGCAATTTGTATGAAGTAATTCCTCACAATGTCGGGTCTGATCAAGTTTACTGAATAGACTTAATGAATACAGTAGCAGCACACTGTAACCCCTTAAGACCACTTTAACCATTATTTTATGCTTTAACGAGTCAAAGAAATAGCAGATCTACAAGCTCGCAGCGTGGCACCGAGTGCCAAGCTGTGAGCTTGTAGATATGCTATTTTTGAAAAATTTTAACTAAAATCTTTGTGCGTGGCCAAATACATATCATTTTGGGGATCCTTGACATGAAAACCACTCATGATAGAAACATGGGTTTTTCAAAAACCTTAGAAGGATTTAGAAGACATTTGTAGAATCGGGGTCAAATAATTACTAATGTGTCCTGGTCTTAATTTATACGGTAGTGGCTTGGAAACCGGAGCCAGCATGCAGTGTAATGGAAGTGAGTCACAGGTCTGGCTCTGTGTCACCGTGTGACGTTATGAGACCTCTCTCCAGTGGTGTAGAGTAACTGAACGTACATTTACTCAAGCACTGTACTTATAACCACAATTTTGAGGTATTTGTTGTACTTTGTTCCACTACATCTTGGATCCAAATATTACCACTGGAAAAATCTATTCATTTGAAAACATTAGTAACTAATTACTTCAAGATTTAGATTAGTATTACAAAATATTCATTAACCACTTCAGCCCTATATACATTTGATACCAATACTTTTGTACTTTTACTCAAGTAAATTTTGAATTCCGGACTTTTACTTGTAGTAGAGTACTTCTACATTGCAGTATTGATACTTTTCATTGAGTAAAACATGTGAGTAGGCCTATACTTTTTCCACCACTGGAAGTGAGTCATAGTGTGACCCCCCTCGCTCTCTCTGTCCCTCTCTCTCTCTCTCTCTCTCTCTCTGTCCCTCTCTCTCTCTCTCTCTGTCTCTCTGTCTCTCTGTCTCTCTCTCTCTCTCTCCCTCTCTCTGTCTCTCTCTCTCTCTCTCTCTCTCTCTCTCTCTCTCTCTCTCTCTCTCTCGTCTCTCTCTCTCTCTCTCTCTCTCTGTCTCTCTCTCTCTCTCTCTCTCTCTCTCTCTCTCTGTCTCTCTCTCTCTCTCTCTCTCTCTCTCTCTCTCTCTCTCCCTCTCTCTCTCTCTCTCTCTCTCTCTCTCTCTCTCTGTCTCTGTCTCTCTCTCTCTCTCTCTCTCTCTCTCTGTGCAGTCTGCAGGGGACCCGCTGCCAGCGGAGCTGTGCTCAGGGCTTCTACCACAGCAAGCTGGACAACACCTGTCAGCCCTGCCATCAGGCCTGCGCCTCCTGTGCAGGTGAGCAAAGGTCAAGAGGTCAGGCGGTTGACAGCTAACTGCAGCACACTGTGCAACTGTCAGTTCTCATTTAAACTCGCTAAGACCTGAGGCCCATTTCTTTCCACGGTTTTCTGGAGAAAAAGAAAAGAAAAGGTATGTTGTTTAGGCTGTATCAGTCGTTCTCAAAACATTTTCATGTCAAGGACCGTCCAGAATGGTTTGTATTTGGCCAGCCGACCCCCATCTCGAAGTTAGTTTGTTTCCGGGGATCCCCGGAGCAAAGATTAATACGCTTGTACTGTATATCTGCATTCTTTTTAGTATAAAGAACCAATGTGCTATACAGTATACACCAGTGGTTCTCAAACTTGGGGTGTCCCCAGATGATTATAGCTTAATGTAAAAAAAAATCTCACTCAACAGTAAACAAACCATCATAAGTGTACAGGGTATCTGTACATTTATAAAGTGACAATTTAAGGATTTTCAAGACCGTTTTAATACCAAACTGGCCAAACTGTCAAATATTAAGTAAGCAAGAGGCGAACAACTTTTTTGTTTTCACAATATTTATCTGTGGAACTGAGTCACATTAAATGTAATACCTACAATTCCAAGTGCTTGTCAGGGTGGGGGTCCCCAGTTCATACATTTCATACGTTTATTTTGGGGATCACGGCCTAAAAAGGTTTGAGAACCCCTGGTATACACTATACAGTATGTAGCTTTCCCAGGCTTTATGGGTGTTAAAGAAATCAGGAACAGGGGCTAGTGAAGCCAAAAAAAGTTTGGGAACCAGTGCTGTAGCCTGTGCGTGTACTTGCCATCAGGGGAGGGCGTGGAGTCGTGTAAGCAGTGTGCAGAGGGCTACCTGATGGAAGAGTGGAAGTGCGTGCCGTCCTGCAGTGCCGGTTTCTATGCCACGGAGCCAAGCACAGAGATAGTGGAGGAGGGACAACAGGTCTGCAGGAGGTGAGGGAGCCCACTGGTGCACACAGGTCTGTTTATCTGGCCATGGTCATGCCATACTGGGGTCGCTGACTTTGGTGCGTGTGTGTGTGTGTGTGTGTGTGTGTGTGTGTGTGTGTGTGTGTGTGTGTGTGTGTGTGTGTGTGTGTGTGTGTGTGTGTGTGTGTGTGTGTCCACAAGTCTGATAGAATTTGAGGGACATTGTGCAGGAAAACTTTCGTCCTCACAAGAGAAAATGTTTTTCTATGGTAAATCTTTTTTTTAGAGCTATAGGCTTGCACAGATTGGGTTAGGCATGGCTTTATTGGCTAGGGATGGAGTTATATCTGATTTATACTTACTTTCATGCCGGCGTCGCGCACCGAAAATAGCCGATCTACACCTCAAAGCCGGTACTTAGGCCACAGCTACACGGAGCTGGATATTTGTGAATCTAGACATTTTTTGGTGCTGTTGGGGCATGTAGCCACACGAAGCTGGATATTTTGGCAGTGAATCTGGATATTTTTCAATCCGGATAAATAAGTGGAGACATTGAAAAATATCTGGATATCTGGATCCGTGTAGACATGGAACCCGGATATCTCTGAAGACTTTACTGTGTGTGTGCTTGTCCCCCTAGTGGAGGTCTGGGGAATCAGATTATTTTAGACCTAGATATCTTTGTCGTGTGGACATAGATATTTTTCTATGTGGATATCTGAAAAACCAGGATATATGAAAAATCCAGCTCCGTGTAGCCATGGCCTTAACTTGTCAATGAGAAGGAACACTGGTAATCAATCTTTCAATTTGGAATGATCAATCTGAACAACATATAAATGCACCACAAAACACTGCAAAAACAATACATGCATAAAAAACAAGCAAACAAGCATCACTTCAGAGAGAAATGAAACACAGAGAGAACAGAGATAAAAACACCCTTTATTTATAGATTTTGATTGACAGGGAAGGTCCCGGATCCAATCAAATAGGTGCCGGATCCAATCAAAGAGGTGAGGGAGCTTGGGAGCCCAAATAGGCGGCGGCGTGCAGCCGATTAGAACTCAGCATTTAGGTTCAGGGTTACGAACGTGTACATCCTCACAAGTATAGTAATACAAACGTGTGTGTGTGTGTGTGTGTGTGTGTGTGTGTGCGTGTGCGTGTGTGTGCTTGTGTGTGTGCGTGTGCGCGCTCTCCTCCCCAGATGTGATGCCAGCTGTGCCACCTGCGTGGGAGCGGGCAGGGGGAACTGCAGCAGCTGCTCTGGTGGGCACAGCCTCCAGGAGGGGGTGTGTGTGGTGACCACTGTGTGTGGATACGGTGAGATAACAAACACTACACTACACCACACAACAACTCATCCACTTATTATACGCTCCGGCTCCGCGGTGCTGCAGTGCATCGATTTTTTTGTCGCCGTCGGGCAGAAACCTCGTATCTCCGAGTTTCAAATTTGTATGTTTTTTTTTTTGGCAAAGTAAAGCCCTGCTTCATCGTAGAAGACTGTCGCACAAAACTAGTGAAAACAGCAGATCTACAAGCACACAACGCGAGGCGTTGTGTGCTTGTAGATCGTCTGTTTTCACTAATAAAAAAGGAAGGGTTTTGGACAGACAGTACAAGGTTTCCACCCGACAGCGACGATATTCATTTTCTTTTTTATGTTCTTTCATAAATTTTGATGCCCTGTTTCATACTTCTCTACAAAAGTAGCTTAATAGTATAGCGTCTCTGTTAGGCTGAAACCCCTTATCTCCTTTTTTTCTTTTTTCATTTTACTTACATTTTTATCCCACAATTTTGTAACCCATTTTTCACCCGGTGTCAATTATCTAATGTAATCCTGGGCGCTACACTCCCTCTGCCAACCTGGGGAGAGCAACGGACTGACCTCATGCTTCCTTCTATGCATGAGGAGTCCAAGTAGCTTCTTTTCACCTGACAGGGGGGAGTTTCCCCAGTTGGACGTAGAGTGCAACTTTTGCTCTTTTAAAAAAATCTTTAAAAATCATTTTTGAACCGATTCTGTAAATGTCTTCTAAATCCTACTTCTAAATCAGTGGTTCTCAAACCTTTTAATGTCAAGGACCCCCAAAGTTACATGTATTTGGCCCGCGGACCCCCATCTCAAAATTTGTTGTTCCAGGGACCTCCCAGAAGCAGAGATTTGAGTTACAAAAGTGTGTTATTAAAAAAAAAATATATATATATATATATATATATATATGTTACAGTATGTTCAAGAAACCAGTAAAAGTTGTCAAGGAGCACTCGTTTTGACGTTCACCACACACTAATCACCACCAGATGGCGACGTCAGCCACTGCTCTGCCATTCACCAGAGTGTATATAAGAGAGTTACGTCACGCTTTGAACTCGCCGCAGACCGGAAGTGTTTACTCTTTATTTACTAGCCTAGCCTAGCCTAGCCTAGCCTAGCCTAGCCTAGCCATTAGCTCCATTGTAGTCACTTGGACAGGGCGTTTAACGTGCGCTTGCCCAGGCCTTACGGCCTGGGCATAAATATAACGATTGCATTCACCACGGCTTCGTAACTCGCGCGGCGCTCCGCCGGCCGCGCGGCCCTGGCCCGCTCTTCGCGGCCACTCGCGCCTGCGGCGCTCGGGGGCGAAGAGCAGGACCAAGGTCCGCTGGCCTTCGCGCCGCTTGGGGCTTCGTGGACCCAGGGGGGCCTCGTAACTCGTTTGGGCTTCGTGGATACAGGGGGGCTTCGGTAGCCGCTCGCAGTGTCGTGGACAATAGAGCGGCGCACCGCCTGGAGTACGTTGTTGTGGCGACCGCTTGCTCCGCCCCGTGCCGCACCACGAGTGCTCCGCGTCTCGAATGTGCTGTTTCTCTAATATACTATGACATATATATATTAGGGCTGGGATGCGATTACATTTTTTAATCTAATTAATTACAGGCTCTGTGATTAATTAATCGCAATTAATCACATTTTAATCGCACATAGATATTTGACCTGAGAAGCATTTTTTTCAAGTAAAACACATTTTGTTGTACGAGTGAATCAACCAGTGAGTTTTTTAAATCTAAATTTCGCATCTACTGGGCCAAGCAAAGCGCTCTGATCGGCTACTTCTCCCCTCCGTTTGTTGTCTCTTCTTGTTTGGTGCATCGCTATGATCAGTATGCCCAAAACTGAAGGTTCTGTGGTGCAAAAACTAAGTGCGATAAAAATGCGTTAATTTTTTAATCGCGTTAATTTTCTGTAATTAATTAATCGCAGTTAATCAGTTAAAGTCCCAGCCCTAATATATATATATGTTACAGTATGTTCAAGAAACCAGTAAAAGTTGTCAAGGAGCACTCGTTTTGACGTTCACCACACACTAATCACCACCAGATGGCGACGTCAGCCACTGCTCTGCCATTCACCAGAGTGTATATAAGAGAGTTACGTCACGCTTTGAACTCGCCGCAGACCGGAAGTGTTTACTCTTTATTTACTAGCCTAGCCTAGCCTAGCCTAGCCTAGCCTAGCCTAGCCATTAGCTCCATTGTAGTCACTTGGACAGGGCGTTTAACGTGCGCTTGCCCAGGCCTTACGGCCTGGGCATAAATATAACGATTGCATTCACCACGGCTTCGTAACTCGCGCGGCGCTCCGCCGGCCGCGCGGCCCTGGCCCGCTCTTCGCGGCCACTCGCGCCTGCGGCGCTCGGGGGCGAAGAGCAGGACCAAGGTCCGCTGGCCTTCGCGCCGCTTGGGGCTTCGTGGACCCAGGGGGGCCTCGTAACTCGTTTGGGCTTCGTGGATACAGGGGGGCTTCGGTAGCCGCTCGCAGTGTCGTGGACAATAGAGCGGCGCACCGCCTGGAGTACGTTGTTGTGGCGACCGCTTGCTCCGCCCCGTGCCGCACCACGAGTGCTCCGCGTCTCGAATGTGCTGTTTCTCTAATATACTATGACATATATATATATATATATATATATATATATATATATATATATATATATATATTTATATATATATATATATATATATACTGTATATATATATATATATATATATATATATATTCAAAGATTTAAAAAGAATGTTCACGATAAAAAATAAATAATAATAACAGATCTACAAGCTTGCAGCACGGCACTCGTTGCCAGGTTAAAAGTAACAGTTTTGGACATACAAGGTTTCTACCCGACAGAGACAATGACAGCGTGACATTCTGCTGTTCCTGTTTAGAATATGGAATGAAATCTATATCGGAGAAACAAAGAAACAAACCAAGATTGATGATGTTTATGATGGGGAGTAGCGAGACCACATTATTGATATTTATCTCCGCCAGACCGAAGGCAACGGGGGAGAGAGTGTGTGTGTGTGTGTGTGTGTGTGTGTGTGTGTGTGTGTGTGTGTGTGTGTGTGTGTGTGTGTATGTGTGTGTGTGTGTGTGTGCGACTGTGCGTGCGTGTGCCAGTTGTCCTTGGCTATAATCTCTCAGACTGTGGTCCATTGAGTACCATAGTTCTTGTGCACGCTCCTTAAATAGTTAATCCCCAAATGCAGCGATTCTCAACTTGTGGGCTGGGACCCACTGGTGGCCCATGAGGATATTGCAAGTGGCCCCCAAATAACTGGCAAAACACTACGGTTTTATTGATAATACAACATTGATAGAAAAAAGTGATAATCATGTGATTTTTATTTATTTATATTTAAATATTATTTATTATTTAAAACTTGAAAAATATGTTTTCGTTATGATGAATAGGAACTTGAAGTCTATTGGTCCATACCGGAACACAAAAGATTGATTGATCATTGAAATAAACTCTCTGAAAAATGCACACGCCGTGACCACTTTTGAAGATTTCCGAGGCACTAATGAGGTGCTGTGAGCTGTATATCTGCTGTTTATGAGAACCACTGTTCCTAAAACTTTTGTTTCTACTGTATAGCTAAAGTCTAAAATGACACAGATGCTTTTCAATAACGTTTCCGTCTCTACAACAAAGTGATGGATTGCAGCTCAAACCATGCTGCTGTGTTGTCCCCATCAGGAGAGTACCAGGACAGCGCTGGGAGGTGCCATCCGTGTGACAAGACGTGTGCAAAGTGCACTGGGCCGCGGGCAGCCGACTGCACCGGCTGTGCTTCCTCGCGGTGAGTTGGGCCTGGGTTTTAGTGACGCCTGGGCTTGTATATCTGCTGTTTTCGAATAGCCCAAGTATAAGGTAATGGTTAAAGCGTAAAGCAGGGGTCTTCAACAGGGGGTCCGGGACCCCTGGGGGGTCCTCAGAGTTACTACAGGGGGTCCTCCAAATCTTTGTGTGATAGAACCTTTTTTTCTTTTTCTTTTTATATTAACCACTTGAACCCTAGTGTCCATATTCGGAGAACATTAGCCAAAAATAGCAGATCTACAAGCTCACAACGCCTCGCGCTACGAGGCGTTGTGAGCTTGTAGATCGGCTTTTTTTGGCAAAGACGTTTGGTGTATAGAGGAGAAAAAGACTAAGTACACAGTGAAAGGTCAAGTTTTGTAAGTATTGACAGTTCAAGTGTTTAAATATCTAAAAGAAAACACAAATTGACATGAATCCAAAATACACTGATGATTGTGCTGTTAAACGATGAAGCGATATGGCATCTATTGGTTGTGGGGGTCCCTGCTTCATCTCTCTCTCGACTAAGGGGTCCTTGGCCTGAAAACATTGAAGACCCCTGGCGTAAAGTATTTCCATTTTTATGATGCTTTGATTTTCAGGCCCTCTACAGGGCCTGCAGAACCCTCTTGCTGCATGTCCTTCCTCCTCCCCCCAAAATAAATATTTGGGTTTTCTCTCGTGCCCTCTCTAGGGCTCTGGATGAGGGCCGCTGCGTGGCAGAGTGTGCCAAGGGGAAGTACCAGTCGGGTGGACAGTGCCACCTGTGTGACCACACCTGTGCCACCTGCACGGATGCAGCCGCTGCCAGCTGCACCAGCTGTGACACTGGTGAGATGGGCATGCAATTCACTTGCTGTGTGTGTGTGTGTATGTGTGTGTGTGTGTGTGTGTGTGTGTGCGTGCGTGCGTGCGTGCGTGCGTGCGTGCGTGTGTAAATCGTTGTTGTCGGGGGGAAACCTTATTATGTCCAAAACCGTTCGTTTTGTATTCATCGTTTTAAAAAACGATTCAAAGTAGTGAAAATAGGCGATCTACAAGTACACAACGCCTCGCGGTGCAAGGCATTGCGTGTTTTGTGTGACAGCCTTGTATGACGAAGCAGGGCTTTACTTTACGAAAAAACATACACATTTGAAACTTGGAGATACAAGGTTTCTGCCCGATACTGACGAAATGGAACCTTATGAGTCCATTTGGTTCCATTTGAGATTTAAATGACTTACAATGAGGGTTTGACTAGTGTAGATTTGGGTTCTAGAGATAAATAATTCTATCAATACGGGGTCTGTAACCTAATGATCGATAGTCTGACATCTTTATTGACAAGGTGTATACATAAACATAATTGTATCTGTCAAAGGGATAAAACACATTTTCGTGTCCTTGGATTGTCCTTGGTCCTTTGCTGCGTGCGTGTGTACATACGTGCGTGCGACGTGCGTGCTAAATGAAAATCATTAACCATGCAGTACAATTTCTAATGTAGCCCACTGTAAATGACAACCAAACTAACAACTGTATATGGAACCTGCTTACAACCCAACTCAATTATGTATGCTTATAATTAGGACCAGCTGCTATTTCAGCCAGCCCTTGATGCATATCGAACTGGGGGTGCTTGAAAAAAGAAAAAGGCAAAAAAAGAAAAATAAAGAAACACACCCTATATTAAGTGAGTTTGATTGATTGATTGAATATTTTATTAGACAAAAATGGAGAACAGTACAAGTATAGTCAATACAATATAAATGCAGTACAGTAAAAGTACCATTAAACACCCTGCCTAAAAGGAACATCCCAAATAAGTCCTTTTACGATCTTTTTTATGTTGGAAGTCAGTGGTATTCAATTCATGGACATAACAAATAGCAAGCAAAGACAACCTTCAATAATATCGCAGTTCGAAAACACTATATGTACAGGATAGGGGAAACAAGGGGCTGGGGTAAGCAGTGCCTTTTATGAGTTAACTTCATTAAAGTCCCATGACCCCCTAGGGGTCCCGGACCCCCTGTTGAAGACCCATGGCCTACACCTTTTTCAGCTCCTATAATACAAGGCATTCCTTGTTGTTTCTTACTACTATTTATACACCTGTACATTTAAGTACATTTAACACATGTATGTGTTTAAGTAAAAGCACATGTTTGTAGAGTTGCACACAACATCATTTATTGACTGTCCCGCCGGGAAAAAACACCATTATGCCACTGGGCATACAGTACCATAACTCAAAACGTGTGAGCGCCCAATGCATTCACAAAGACATTTGTATCATGTGTCAAGAGTGCTACCAAGTGATCTACCCAAAGACACTAATCAGTACATTCTCAAAGACATTTTGAGTCACCCATGTTATATCCACCTAACCCCAGGTAGGAAGGTGTATGAAAAAATGCACATTCAGATAGGGTCATGTTTTGTTTTTGAATGCTTCTTTTGAAGGTCTTCTTTTTCTCTTCTTCTTTTGGTATCTTTTTTGTTGTTCTTCTAATTAGACAGAAGACAAGATTGATATAGGTGGTGAGTAGCTCATTGAGTTAGATCGCTGAGTTTGTGTTTTAGATGTGGTAGGTTCAAATCCCTCTCAATTCTTTACTTTGAACAGCACAACAAACGACAGACAAATTTGCTGTTAAACATCTTTTTGTTTTTTTCTTTATCATTGTTTGTTAATTGTTCCTCTAATCCAGACCTGGGTATTGTGCGGCCTGGGGGTCGTTTGGTTCACTCTGACTGGCTCTTGTAGGGTTAATGGCAAATGACAAAATAAACACATTTTCTAATTTTACCTCATGCATGGACTAAAGCTGTGTTGCTTTTATTTTGAAGTTTTTTATTCACGTAAATATGGACACAATGCGTACATCAGCATGTGTGTGTGATCATTGATGTTGTCTCAATAACAAACGGGTAGTCAGACGACCTGCCTTACCTTACCCATCAAAAAAGCGGCTAAAAAAAGAAAAGTCGATGCCGAATGCTGGGTTTTCAACAAAAACTTGACTGCTAAGTATTTATTTACTGAAGTCGGAGGTAAAGCTGTGTGTTTAGTTTGCGGGGAGCACTGCCTTTTGGCCCGGCCCTCCACAATATTTTATGTTGTTCATGTGGCCCTGTGGAAAAAATAATTGCCCACCCCTGCTCTAATAAGAAAGAAGACTAATTATTTCAGGTAGTTCTTAGCTCACCGAGTTAGGTTGCTGAGTAGGTAGTTTGCAGGTTTAAATCCCACTTGATTCTTTACTTTGATGATTGATTTCTAAAAAAAAACAACTTCAAGCAACAGCATAACAAATGAGGGACACATTTGCTGTTAGTTTTTTTTTCTTCTTTTTGTATCATTGTTTGTTATTCGATTAATCAAAAAGAAGACTACTAATACAGTATCTGGCCTATACTCCTGTTCGCAATTTGGTGTGAGGGGAGTTTCTCACCTGAACTGAGCCAGTGGGTCCCTAGACATGAAAAATCACAGAGGTGCTCGTCCGCCATAGTGCCACGAATGGCGCAATGGCCAAATCAAATATGGCCGCCATCGGCTATAATGAAAATCCAACTTTTGTGTATATGCACATGCAATACCTCCATTCTGACTAATTTGGGTGCGGGGAATTCATTTCTGATATTGTTTTGACCATTTTGGGTGATTTGGACCTTGAAAGGTCATGGTCAAGGTCATTTTGTAATTCCGAAGACCATGGTCACAACTTGGCCATTGTTAGGAGTAGAAACAGGTGCTGTAGGTCTAAATCAACTAATTCTGACATGTATAATTCATTTCTGGTATTGTTTTGACCATTAAGGATCATCTTGTCTTTGAAATATCAATATCAATGCCATTTTTCAAAAACGATTTTGTCTTTACTAGCACTTTTATTTCATTTTTTCCATAATAGTTTGTTTTGTTTATAACAAAAGACATACTAGTATAAATAGAAGTACACACCCCCATTTAACTTTAAAGGGGGACTTTAAATGGGTGTTTAAATGAGCAAATAAGGCTATTTACGAATAAAAGTGACAAATAAGATCACATAACAAAATCACACACAAAATTAAATAACAATTTCCCTCAAAGTGCACCATATTGTGATTGTGTATTATGATGCAAGTTAGTATGGTGTGTTTTTACAGGATGGATTTGCTATTGTTCCCTGGCAAAATATGATGCACAGAATTCCACCAGCCCAGAAACCATATCGACGAGTGTCACGCTTCAGACATGGGAGTGTACTAAAGTCAAAGTGTTCCTTCCATCCATCGATGTTCCATTGGTTCTAGTCTTTCCTCGGATTCCTTGGCTGTTGCATGCAGGTGGCAAGAAATGCACTAGGAAGGTGCCCTGTTGGTCTCAGCAGTTGTACTGTACTTCTCTGCTACCATGTTCTGTCAAGGTCTTTGCTTCTCCAAAAAAATTTAAGATATTGTACTGTACTCGGTCAGAAGCCATACCTGCATGCTTAGTCCCCACCTGGCTCATGCAGTCATCTGCAGTCTCCAAGGCATATGTGCCTTGATCACTGTCTTGCCTAGTGGTGCTCCAAGATGAGAGACTGATTGATGCAGTGGAAGCACATAGGGCACCCCTAGTGCCATTCTGCAGCCAGATCTCCTTCATCCCCAGTGCTTGAATGTTTAGGGTGTAGTATAGCATTAATGCGAAAGAGACTACGTCAACTCTATGGGGTCCGCTCATAATCCTGACGTTAGGATAGGGATAGGTTTAGTTATAATAGGGCCAATTGACTCCACGTGTAACACCAGCCTCCTCAATCTAGATCAAGAGGTCTGGGATCTCTTCACCACCAGCCTCTTTTGCAGGGAGCCCCTCATCATCAGAGACAACAGAGCTGACAGACACACCCAGAATGCTCTGATGAAGGCTCATAGCCGAAACGCTTAAGCGTTCTTGTTGGTTTGTGCCAATAAAAAAGTGGAAACGTGAGTACTTTTACGCAGGGGTCTCCATTATGTGTAACTGGTCCGATACACATCACTGGCCAGATGGCCAAGAATTGGCACGCATGTCGCCCTGAGGCGTCTTAGTAGACACATCCATCCCTCAGCAACTTTCCAAATTCTGGGTGTCTGAGGAGAACAAACAGTTCTCCAGCTGTGTGTTTGGAATATGGTGTCCAATCAAGCCTGTGGCAATGTTACCATCATTGTCGGACGACAGTGTTTCAGTATAGAGCGCCTGCCTTGAAATCTGAAGGTTCCAGGTTCGATTCCCAGCTCTTCCTGGTTATGTGTCGAAGTGTCCTTGAGCAAGACACTGAATCCCTTACTGCTCCCGATGAGCAGGTTGGAACCTTGCATGGTTTCATGGTGTGTTAATGGGTGAATTGTAAAGTGCTTTGGAGAAAAGCACTATATACTGTAAATGCAGTCCATTTACCATTGTCTCTGATGAAGATGACAAAGGTGGAGTAGAGATTCCAGACATCTTGTATAGGATTGAGGAGGCTGACACATGGTGCATGTACTGACTCCATTATAACCAACCCTAACCTTCACTAACCTAATGGTCGGAATAATGGGATGTCGGAATTATGGCGGACCCCAGAGAGTTGTTGTCTCCTTCGCGTATAACTGCTATACTACGCCCCATATTTACAAGCACTGGCTGCAGAATGGCACTGGTGAAAATTGGAAATGCTTCCACTGCATTGATCTTGGAGCACCACTAGCTAAACACTGATCAAGGCACATATGCCTTGGAGACTGGAGATGACTGCATGGGCCAGGTGGGGATTAAACATGCAGTTATGGCTTCTGACCAAGTACAATATATCTAACAAACTTTGGAGACTGAGAGTCAAAGACTTTGACAGAACAAGAACCAATACAACATGTCATGACATTAGGCTTATCCGTTGTGCTGTATGCAGACTATGGACTGCCCATATACTATACTATGGAGTGGAGGGAGCAAGGAGGGTCATTAGCAGTCCTTTTGTTATTCATTCTATTTCAATGTCTGACTCAGTTTATCCGGACAAGTGACTTTTTGTGTCCGGACAAGTGAATGAGAAATGTACTTGTCCAAAGGACAAGTGCCTCAAAAAGTCAATGTCAAGCCCTGATGGATGGAAGGAACACTTTAGTACACTCCTGCCATGTCTGAAGCGTGACACTCAACGTTATGGCTGCCTTGCTGATGGAGTTCTGTGCATCATATTTTGTGATGGAACATCACATCCTGTAAAAGCACATCACACTAACTTGCATACACAGAATCACAATATGGTGCACTTTGAGGGAAATTGTTACTTAAAGTTGTACCATGTAACTTTTTTTTATAAAACAAATCTTAAAATTGTCCTAACCTAACTGTTAAATCGCTAAAGTTTTAGAACACCCACTCCGTTATTTTCAGCTTCTGAAGCCTTCTCTTTATATGTTTTCTATGATCCTGGCCGTGGACCGGATTTCGCGCCAAAATGACGTAATCTGCATCATCTGTATACGTTGTGTATACGTTGCCCAATCACATCGCCGATCATGCACACATGGTACACTACCGGCCAATCACAGCTTATCTGCTCTGGTCTCTCTCCAGGAAGCGCCTCCGCTTGGCTACAGTGTTTACCATGGTGAAGGATTTTAACCTCTTAATCCACAAATCCTGGCCAGAAAATTACGTTCTACCCCGCGACCGATAGTAATCCGTGGAGGGGTAGAACCCCCTCCACGGATTACTATCGGTCGCGGTGGTTTGCGGCGCCGCTCCGGTGGTCCGCGGCGGTGGTCCGCGACGACTCCGGCCGAAAAACGGCCGAAAAAAGCAATACCGCTACTGACCACTAGTTGAACTTACACAGTATAGCTTTAATTTTGTGTGTGATTTTGTTATGTGATCTTATTTGTCACTTTTATTCGTAAATAGTCTTATTTGCTCATTTAAACACCCATTTAAAGTCCATCTTTAAAGTTAAATGGGGGTGTTTACTTATATTTATCACTAGTATGTCTTTGGTTATAAACAAAACAAACTATTATGAAAAAATAAAATAAAAGTGCTAGTAAAGACAAAATTGTTTTTGAAAAATGGCATTGATATTGATATTTCAAAGACAAGAAGATCCTTAATGGTCAAAACAATACCAGAAATGAATTATACATGTCAGAATTAGTTGATTTAGACCTTAAGCACCTGTTTTTACTCCTAACAATGGCCAAGGTGTGGCCATGGTCTTCGGAATTACAAAATGACCTTGACCATGACCTTTCAAGGTCCAAATCACTCAAAATGGTCAAAACAATATCAGAAATGAATTCCCCGCACCCAAATTAGTCAGAATGAAGGTATTGCTTGTGCATATACACAAAAGTTGGATTTTCATTATAGCCGATGGCGGCCATATTTGATTTGGCCATTGCGTCATTCGTGGCACTATGGCGGATGAGCACCTCTGTGATTTTTCATGTCTAGGGACCCACTGACTCAGTTCAGGTGAGAAACTCCCCTCACACCAAATTGCGAACAGGAGTATAGGCCAGATACTGGAGTATACCTGTTGCAGACAGTTGTTAGCTCACTGAGTTAGATCACTGAGTTAGTGATCTGGAGGTGGATGGTTCAAATCCCACTCATCTCTATACTTTGTTTGTCTAATTAGAAAAAAGACCATAACGATGAAGGCAGCAAAGTAGCTCAATGAGATACGACACTGAGCTAAAAGTCCTCAATTTTATTAAGTACTTGTTATAGAGCTGTGTAGTTGACTCCACCCCTTTCCCTTGATTGGTCAAATAAGTTGGTTACCTGCTATGCAAAGCATGCTGGGAAAAGCATGCTTCTATGTTTCCAGGGGAATTTGCTAAGCGGTCGTGAGCTAAAAATGTTAAATGTGTCATTTCCATGTGTATGCCTCGGCAAGCTGACTGACACACGTCGGAATTTGATTTGTCAGTATTTGAGCCTAAACCCTAACCCTAGCTGCTAGGGTGCTAGCTTAGGGTTGAGCTCCCTCACCCATGTTCAGCAGAGAGAAGTAACATGTCTTTAATGATTTTTGATTAAGTCAAAAGACATGATTATCTCCATTGAATATATGATGTTATCAATACAACTAAAACAGTTGTAATGCATACTCTATGATTCAGTCCTTGAAATTAAACTTAAGACAAGTTGAAATGTGGTTATCACATGACCTATATTGTAGAAACACAGGATTTGAATATAAATTACTCACATTAAACAAACATGTTACATTAAATGAACTAATGTGAGTTGTAATAATGGAATTTCGAGCCAATAATATTACTGGAGGCTAACCTATCCAGTGAAAAAATGACCACCAAGGTAATCAATAAAGTCAATCAACGAATTCGCTTCTTGCAAAGAGTTGCCCCACTGATCAATATTAAATCCCGAAAGACACTAGGAGGTGCTCTTATTGGGCCCCTCATTGATTACGGAGTCCTTGTCTGGTATCGCGACGCCCCAGCTGCCTTAAAGCTAAAGCTCCAAACAGCCCAAAACAAACTAATTAGGGTTGTGCTTGGTCTCCCTCCTCTGACCCACCTTACCGAGCATCACCACGAAAGCGTGGGGTGGCTCAAAGTAGCTGACAGAGTACAGCATCTTGCAATGGGCCTGGTGTACAAGATACACTACACCTCCAAGATTCCCATGTACCTGACAAACTACTTCTTAAAGGTCAAGGATGTTCACGATCATAACACCAGAGGCAGCTCCACTAATCATCATCAGCGTAGATTTAACACTAAACAAGGCGCTAACTCGTTCTCCTGCTATACCATCAACATGTGGAACGCCCTTCCACAAGCCCTAAAGGAGAGCAAATCCCTAGCCTCCTTCAAAATTGGTATGAAAAGTCACCTTCAGACAGCAGCTACCCGTGACTTGTAAATAGACTAAGCCCCCATGCTCCCCCCCCCCTTTTTCTTTGTATTCTGCCTTTTGTATTTGATGTTATGCTTTTGAAACTGATATTATCCTAGATAAAGTACTATGTTCTATCCGTCTGTCTTTCAATGTTATATGAGATACTTAAAGTGTGGTTCCTGTGGAAATAAGCCTCGGCTTTCTAGGATCTCCTTTTAGTTGACCTTGTACCAGTGATTTGTACTGTCATGAAACTGTACTTTTTTCTATTGCAAACTTCTAATAAATTCTTCAATCAATCAATCAAAACATAATTGTATTAAGTAGCTTATGTGTAATGTTTTTAACTGTGTAATATTTAACTAAAAAGTGCAAAATTAAGATACAGTCCTTGCACATAGAGTGTTCTGAGTTCAAATCCAGCGTCAAGTTTTCTCTAACTTTTACCTGGCTCTTTTACTCATCTTACACTGAAGAGCATGAGAACACATGAAATACAAACTACAGGTGATGCAGTGGTAAAGGCATAGAATTAGCAAACCAGCAGGAACATTTTCCCTAGTTTTACCTGGCTCTTGTAAGTGTAACCCATTTTTTGCTAAAACTACAAAGTAAAGTCATAACTTCAATGGAACCAGTCCTTGAGTATATTAGGTTCTGAGTACAAAAATTGCATTGAATTGTCTCTAACTTTTACCTGGATCTTTTACCTGGCTTTATCTAATATTATACTGCAGAACACACAACAGAACCATGAGTACAAATCATGAGTATGAACTAGGCCTACAGTTGGTGCAGTGGTAAAGATCTAGAGCTTGCAATTCTGAAGACCTTGCATAGATCATTTTTTTTTCCTGTCTCTTCCAGCCCCCCCAAAAAAACCCATTCATTAACTCTAAACCTTGCCTTTCATTTCTGTGATTATCTAAATGGGCGTGTCAGTACTCTTTTGAAATTGAGTTCTTGTTTATGTCACAAAGGGGCTTATTTCCTATTGGGCCCCCTCGAGAAGGGGGTGGTACTTTTTGGGAGGCTATGTTATATGAGGTGGAACCATGAAGTAAAGTGGTACTAAAATTGTCTTGAATGGATGGACTTTAAGACATTATGCTAATCTTCTTTTAGCATTCAAATTTTAACCTAAAGAGTGCCTTGCTTCCAACAAAGGGCATTTTGGTAATGCATCTGATATGGCTTGGAATTAGAGACAGACAGAATATGAAAATCAAATATCTGAGTGGTTGTTTAGACAAAAACCTGTATACAATTGTGTTATGGACTTATGTTAATATGAAATATGTCATTTGAAATGCATGGTGGGGCCCCTTTAAAAATGTATAAGAGTACTTTCAGAGTTAACCTCCCGAGTAGTCATGGTTATGATATGGTCCTTATTGCCAGGAGGTTCCCCGTTCAATCCCAGCAAGAGTAGTTCTAATCATTTTACATGACTCTTTACCTTTATCTAATATTTTATTGAAGAACGTGCAAGAGAACAGAATCATCAGGAATCATGGTGGAGTAGTGGTTAAGATATAAGTCTTATATGATGGTGGTTCTAGGTTCAAATCCACTGAGCATGTTTTTCCAAGTTCAAACTGGAACTACCACAAGCAGAACGATTTCCTTTTCTTTTCTTTTCTTCTAAAGCAGTGGTTAAGATATAGGGCTTGCAATCAGTATGTTCTTGGTTTGAAACCAGCAAGAACATTTTCCCAAGTTTTACCTGGCTCTTAAAACCCAATCTTTTAGTAAGATATCAACATAGACTCAGTGAAGTAATAACTTCAGTGGTATAGTGGTTCAGCTACAGGCCTTTGGTATAGAGGATAGTGAGTTCAATACCAGTAGTGACAGATCTCCAACTTTTACCTGGATCTTTTACATTTATCTAAACTTACAGTGAACTACACACAAGAGAACAGTGTAAGTACAAACTACAGTTGGTGCAGTGGTAAAGACATGAAGACATGGAATTTGCAGCTTTTAAGCCCTTGGTTCAAACCCCGCATATCTGCCATCGTTTACATTACTTGTGCACCTTTATCTAATCTTGTTTTGAAAAACATGCAAGAGAAACCACGAAGTGTTAACCTTGATGGAGTAATGGTTATGAAATGGGACTTACTGCCACAAGGTTGTTGGTTCATTCCCAGTAAGGATCTTTAGTTTAGTTTTACCTGCCTCTTTTACCCTTGTCTAATTTTTTGAATCAAGAAAAAGCCAAAGAGAGCAAAGCAGCATGAACCTTGGTGGAGCAGTGGTTAAAGTTCATGTCTTACCATCTGGAGGTCGTGGGTTCAAATCCACTAGGTGTATTTTTCAAGTTTGAACCAGCATTACCACAAGCAAAAACAATTGTTTATTTTATCATTCTTTATTTCCTCTTTTTGCCCAGATTTTTGATGCAGTGGCTAAGATACAGGGCTTGCAATCAGGATGATTGATTTGAAACCAGCAAGAACATTTCCCATGTTTTGTCTGGCTCTAGCAACTTAATCTTTCATTAAAAGCTACAAAATTGGAAAGATATCATGTCAAATTCAGTAGACTAGCGGTTAAGCCGCAGCCCTTATAAGTACAGGGTTATGGGTTCAAAACCAGCCAGGAATTTTCTCCATATTTTATCTAGTTATTTTACCTTTATGTAATTTTGAAAGAAACACATTAATAATTCCAGTGGCGCAGTGGTAAGATCCCTGACTGGTAACCCAAAGGGTTCTGGTACGACTCCAGAAAGGGATTCTGTCAACTTTTATCTTACTCTTGCACCTTTATCTAATCCTTTAGTGAAAATGTGCAAGAGAACTGAAACCAAGCAAACCTCATGGAGTAGTGGTTAAGGTAAAGGCCTTGTGCCCAGAAGGTCATCAGTTCAAACCTGGGAAGGATATTGCTCAAAATTTTAACCGGCTCCTATACCTTTAACTAATCTTCACTTAAAATTGTGTAAGAGAACCATTGCTACTAGAGCCATGGTGGTGCAGTGGAAAAGATACAGAACTTATAAGTCTTGTGCCCATAAGGTCATTAGTTCAAACCTGGGAAGGATGTTGCTCAAAATTTTAACCGGCTCCTATACCTTTAACTAATCTTCAATTAAAGTTGTGTAAGAGAACCATTGCTACTTGAGCCATGGTGGTGCAGTGGAAAAGATACAGGACTTACAAGCAGAAGGTTCCTAGTTCGAACCCAGAATAGGGGTTTTCCGAAGTCTTACTTGGCTCTTGTACCTTTACCTCTGATCTTTCACTTAAAAGCTTGCAAGAGAACAGATTAAGTAAGAACCACAGTAGGGCAGTGGTTAAGAAAATTGCCTCAGAGTTCAAAGACTGCAAGTTCAAACCTCACCAATGGTGAAGGAGCAGTCTGAAAGATGGTTCAAGGAACAACACCTGCAATGGTGAATGAACAGTCTGAAAGATGGTTAAAGGAACAACCCCGAAAGATGATACAAGGGAAAAATAAATAAAACCCCGAAAGATGGCACAATGCAAACCCCGAAAGATGGTAGTAGACAGTAAACATCAGAAAACCCCAAAAGATGGCACAATGGATATTCCCAAAATGCAACCCCCGAAAGATGGGAAAAGACAGTAAACATCAGAATGTAAGATGTACAACACTAACAAGATTCCAAAAGCAACGTCTCAAGATGGGCGGCAACAAAAGGGAGAAGAGCAAGCGCGGCAGAGAAGAGAAAGGGAGGCAGAGAATAAAGGGAGAAGTAACAAAACAAATATTTAAATTTTATTTAAATTTTAAGCCCCTCCCTCTACCACCTGAGGCAGGCGGGCTAAATCCATCCGACTCTTCTTATGGCCAAAAAATAGGAACTGGTGTAGCCTGGATTCAAACCCCCAACCTTCTGCTTATAAGTCCTGTGTGTTACCTTTATACCACCAGGTCTTTCACACTGAACTTATATTTTGGGTCATATTTGAAGTCGAAGCAAGAGACGGCAGTTAAAAACATACAAATATTTAAATATTCGCATATTTAATGTGGTGTTCTGTTTTTTCCATCATAAAGCTCATTGGAGAAAGGTGCTATATAAATGCACCATTTACCATTTATATATAAGTAATTTGATACATTACCAAAAATAGAAAAGTTATTTTCTAATCAAAAAGATTAGCTTACATTAAAATAATTAATGGCTATAAGGTTTCAGACGGCGTCGTACTACACCCAAAGCCAAACGTACATGTTTAACTGAAAAATATCAGTCATGGCATGCAGCATATCACATTAATGAACAATTATAAGCTGAGACACATAGTTATCAACTGCATTCAGTTTTTTAACTGATTTTTTGACAGCATTCTGCCTGTTTGACTTGAAACTTACATAAAATAGATTCCAACCACTTTACATAAAATAGATTCCAACCTCCATTCCATGTCTTTGTTACAACATAAAAACCTCACCTCAACCATTAATAAAGGCTATGCGCATGCATAAAGTGAATGGCAAATTGAGTGGCAAACGAGTGTCAATGTGAGTGGCAAAGTAAGTTGTTTAACATTGTTTAATGCAATCAGATAGGACCTTTCTGTTTAGATGTATGGGCTGTCAAGGCCAGAAAGTAGTTTTTGCCACTCAATAGGCGTTCCCGCATAACTTCTGGGTATGATGATGATGTCACACACCTCTATATACTGTAGTAAATAAAACTCATATCATAGGACACGATATATCCTATGACAACATACTGTAATAATACTATCAAAAACATGAACCTAACTAACCCTATGTCGTCAAAAAACACGACAAGGTGGGTTTTGATTTAATTTCTTTATTGACACAAATTTATATAAATAAACGCCTGTCAAAAGGATTTCCATTGAGTTGTGTGTGTGTGTGTGTGTGTGTGTGTGTGTGTGTGTGTGTGTGTGTGTGTGTGTGTGTGTGTGTATCTGTTGGGAGGAGAGCAGATATAATTATTACAGGAAAACAAAATCAATAACATTTCCAATTAACGATTCAATTAAAATAACATTAACAATATGGGTGTATAGAACCTGTTTTCAATGTCCCAAATAGTGTTGTTTTGTGGTGTTAACACCTTGACGTCCGAAATAGAATGGTGGTTGGTAGATTAGCCGTGACATTTCTATTATTGTATTGTGATCTGAGACATAATATTATGTTTATAAACATGACCCCGCAGCCCCTCCATCTTGAACAGCGCCGCTGTTTTTTCTTTTTTTTTTTCCCCCAGGCCAGTAACTCACCATGATTTTCTCGATTTCCGTTGGGATAGAATGGGGGTTTTGGCCGATCGTCGATGTCCCCGTGCGTTTCGCGTGCGCGATCCTTTCACGTAAATGTCCCCGCAAATAGTCCATGTGTGACTGAAGAACAGAACTGAAAAGTTTCGCTAGCATAGCCCCAAGCATGGCTGCAGGAGGAGCTCGAGTGTGTAGACAGTAAACGGATGGGTGGAAGGTGCCTTGGAGAAGGAGAGGCGCTGACGTCACCTCTGCTTCATGCACGGTCTGCATGAGCTATCAGTGCACGAGTGGTGACTAGGGAAGGTTAGACGATCGCCGATTTTCGGATCAAAAGCTTTTATTCCGGTTTTAAAGACAAAGTCCGGGAATGTACGACGTGGCTGAGAGTCCCTGGGGGGATGTGCGATATAGTACGGTTTTAACATTAAGGGGCTCCCCTTGGCTTAGAAGGTGTTAAGGGCAGTTCACAGTTCACACTGAGCACTATGAAATACAATAGTGAACCATATAGTCATAGTTATAGTGTGAATGGCCCTTTGATGTTAGGCCCTATGATATTTGTATGGTGTGTGGGTTAAATTATTACCCTCTGGTAACACTCTAACATGGTGTGGTCTCATAGAGAGGGTAACTTTGTATGGTGTGTGGGTTATACCATCTGGTAACACTCTAACATGGTGTGGTCTACTAGAGAAGGTTACATTCTTACCCTCTGGTAACACTCTAACATGTTGTGATCTCATAGAGAAGGTGGAGTTCTCTGCATCAGGATCCTGATCCACTCCCTCAACAGTGGATCCACCCTGAAAGTCAAACACAAAGGTCATTAACTGATGCAAAGTTATATTTATAATCAATTCATTTCAACAGTATAATAATGATCAGATACTATAGCTATAGACAGTTATATCTATAATCCACCCAAGGACACATTTTACAGTATAATTACTCAGGATTCCTTGTTCCCTGTCTCAATCTGAAGGGGTCAAAGAAAGGCTACTTTGTTGATTTTCTTTTACCTTGCACGCCTGGTTATGTTTGGAGTTATTTGTGTTTTGTTCAGAGCACACACCTGACCCAAAAGACCATTGATATTAAATATTGATGATGATAGTTAAATCAAGAAATTGACATATGGTCCGACCAAAAGCACATTTTGTCAGGAGATATAGTCGGCCCTTTGGTGTTTTCATATTTTCTAATGTGGCCCCCTTTGAAAAAGGTTTGGACACCCCTGATTTAGGAGGTCTAAAATCAGCCTCAAATCTTAATGGGAGGAGAACGGCCCTGTGTGAGTGATTCAGATTGTAACTCTAAAGTACGCCTGTGTTGAAAGAAGTTATAAGTCACGGTCAATTATAATCAGTTACTTGCTGCCATTTGCTATACAGCATATACCCTAGAACACTCACAGCCATGGTTTTACTTTGTTTTAGTAAAATAATCTGATAACAAAATGATGCTCAATTTGGGGCAGAGGTTCTTCCTTGACCTACTGGGAGACAAGCAAAGTTTGAGCTGCACGCACACATGCACACACAGTGTGAAGTGAGTGGTGCCATTTATGAGTTCATTTCATGAAGTGTCCCACAAAGCTTGGCCAATGTGACCCTGGGCGTACAACACACATTGAGCGTTTGTGTCAAGATGTAGGCCAGATGTATGCCACGCTTCAGAGCCCGGACAAAGCCAGATGTTGGAGCTTATAAACAACATCTGTCCCATCTGCACTAGTCTGGGGCCGTAACGCTACACCACTGATAAATAACATCCCAATCAAACAATAGATTAAAACCTACATCAGTGACATTACAATGAATGCATTTAGCAGACACTCTTCCATTCAGAGTGACTTACATTAAGCAAGGTAAACACATACTGTAGGCCTACATAGAATGCAGAGAGAAAGTATAGTGCCTCAGTAAACTATAGGGTCACAAACAATATAGGAACCCCTTTTGTTTAATTTTTTACATTATCCACTTAATAACTTAACCAGCATCTCTATTCTAGTGCGAACATTCGCCAAAAATAGCCGATTTACAAGCTCACAACACGTAGCAGTGATTTGGTGAAGAGGGGAAAACCAATGTCGTAACCAATAAACCAATACAAGTAGCCAAAGGTCATGTTAAATGTCTGGAAATACATATGAACATGAATCCAACACAACAACGATGACAGTGCTGTCAAACAAGTCTATGAAAAATTCATCAGAAGGTTTGATCTGTACACTGAAACTGTGGGATAGCAGGTAAACAATGAACCTAGCATCAGTCTGAATAACATTCTTTCTAAATTACAATGTTAACATTGTGGTCAAGAAAAACAAGCCTAAGTAACAAAAACAAGAATGACCAGCATATATGTACATCTGCATGGCCGTCATATCTAGGTCAGTCACTAACATCAATCCAGCACAATGTGGAAGGGACACGCTCTCTTCTCCTCCAGGCTAGTTTGTTAGTCCAGTGGTTCTCAACCGCGACCCCCAAAATAATCATATTTGAACTGGGGACCCCCCACCCTGACAAGCACTTGGAATTGCAGGAGTTGAAGCATTACATTTAGTTTGACTCCACAGATATTAAATATTGTGAAAAATAGCTGATCGACAAGCTCAACATGCTGAGAGGGATTGTGAGCTTGTAGATTGGATATTTTCAAAATGTTTGCCTCTTTCTTATATTATTTGACAATTTGGCCAATGTTTGACCAGTTTTTATAGTAGTCACTAATGTGTTAGTGGAGCAGCCACAGCCCACTCTGTAGTCACTAATGTCAGCTGTTATGGTGGAAACACAGAGTTAAGGGTTATGGGGAGAGTGAAGTGTTACGGGTAGGGGTGTGCGATATGGAAAAATACAATATCACAATATTCTTCCAAGCTGTATCACAATACACAATCTCATTATGATTATTTTTCATGTTGGTTTTTATGGTTATTTTTCAATTTACTTAACGATACAACCATCTACGAGGTAACAAACTAAAAGAAAAAGGAGTAACAGACCATTTGGACCAGTGGTCCTCAAAGTGGGGTCCAGGGACTCTCTGGGTTCCTTTTGGGGAGGTCTAAATTGACCCTTACAAGTATGTAACTCTGACAGTGTACAAATTAAACCAAATGGACACTTATAGGTCCATTTGGTTTCATTTTTATACTGTCAAAGTTAACGAGAGACCTTGACATTTTATAAGTTTGATTAAGACCAAAATGTAGGTTTAAATGTTTTCTGCAATGAATCTCTGTATTAACAATTCAACCGGATTTTCTATCCACGAGTTTCCAACGCCCCATAGTGCATTGCGCAGACGTCTGCACCGAGCTTCCGACGCCGATTTACAAGCTCACAACGAGTTGCATCTGCGACGCGACGTGAGCTTGTATGTCTGCTGTTAAACCCGGAAGTTTGGTCCCGATAGTCTCCAGTAAACTCCCGCGGAAACTTGTGGATAAGGCTCCCTCATTGTATCACAATATATACCGGTACAATATCTCTGAAATGCAATATTGTGGAAATATTGTATCATCTCAACAATATTTATCACTATATTGCCCACCCCTAGTTACAGGCTGAGGTGGAGTCTGAAGAATGTGAAGATGAGTCTTCAGACTACGATGGAAAGTCAGGAGTGATTCTGCGGTTCTAACTGCAATGGGGAGTTACTGTAGTTTCACAGTTTGTGAGCCAGGACAGGGAGAGGAGTCTGGGACGTGTGGAGCGTTGTACCGGATGTTGTCCTAGAGTGAAAACTTTGGCTGGTTGGAGACCAGGCATGCTGCATTTGCTGGGGTTTCAGTGCACAAACATGCTGGGCCAGTGAGGAGAGAGTTACACTAGCAGTAGTTTTGATAAGATTGAGGTCTGGATAAGGAGCTGGTCAGCTGGGCTGACTCCTGGGTGAGGAAGGGTCTGAACCTTACAATGTTACTGAATCCAAAGCGGTGCATCCGTCTTTGCCGAGCGTCTGCATGAACACACCTGTCAGCGTGGAGTATTAGGCGGGAGAAGTAGGACGAAAGCGCTGCCTCTAGTTAGCTGGCATAATACAAGTGAGCTTGTAGATTGGCTATTTTCACAATATTTATCTGTGGAACCGAGTCAAACTAAATGTAATACCTGCAATTCCAAGTGCTTGTCAGGGTGGTGGGGGCCCCAGTTGATTATTTGAGGTTTGCAGCCTGAAAAGTCAGGGAACCCTTGATGTGTGCCTTGAATGTTGTTGGAACGGAAGTCACCAGAGATGGAAACAGTGAGATCCTGCATGGGGCAGGACTTACCTGGGAAGAAGAGAAGCTCAGTTTTGTCTGGGTTCAGCTTGAGGTGGTGAAAAGAAAACATCCACTGTGAGATGTCAGCCAGACATGCAGCGATGCACTCTTCAACCTGAGTGGTAGAGGAGTGGAGAGAGAAACGGTTACAATTCACTAATTGCGACCGAAGGTCCTCAGTTTACCATGAGAAATGTCGCAGCTTGTCTTCGCCTGTCTGTCTGTCTGTGTCAGTCAGTCAGTAAGTAAGTACACATTTTTACAGTCTATGGGTTGGTTCCCTTGTCACTGTGACATCACAGGTGATATCACAGGTGACATCACCTATGTAAAAGTCCATATATGGGTATTCCCCCATATATGAAGATCCCTGATGTCATCGATATATATCACTGGCCAGATGGCCAAGACATGGCCCATATCTGTGTGGCTGGTTCAGATAGGGATCTCCATGTATGGGCATACAATATATTGTATGTATGGACCAGCAGTCTTGGTGATGTCACCATCAATAAGTGTGACCTGATATAAACGTAAAGGGCGATGTCATAATATTGATGCATACAGTATAAGGGCCATGAGAGTGGCCGTCTATGCCCGTAGCATAGCATATGCCAGATGGGCATAGATGGACACAAACGGGCATATGTCCGATAAGCTTGAGGATTGGTGGCTTCACATGACACTTTGACCAGACTATAAGTGGGCCAATTTCCATGATTGGTCAGGTTATTATAAAAAGGGCGAAGCGGGCGCAAACCTCTAGTTATTATAATAATAAAGGATAAAATAAATATATATGGGCATTCCCAGAAACAAAATCCCTTTTATGCCCATATATGGAGATTTCCGATGTCATCAATCCAAGGCCCTAACTGGCCCAAGAGCTTGCTTTACTCTGATTTGGGCGTAGTATGAAAACCAGAAGATCATGTGAGTGCGTGCATGCATCAGTCAGTCCATCACGCTCCATATGTGGCCAAGACAGTCCCTTTTATGCCCATATATGGAGGTCCCTGATGTCATCAATATTAAGCCCATATCTGGGAATGCCCATATATGGACATATATTGTGTCAGTCTCTGTTGTTTCAGCACAACCTTGCTTCTCACCCTTAGGGTGTCTTACTGGTAATAAGGAGTCAAATATCAGATCCTAGATCAGTGTTTCACTTGATGATTGATTGTCATACAAAAAATGGCCCATCTACAAGCTCACAACGTGTCGCATTGCGATGCATTGTGAGCTTATAGATCAGATATACATAGCTATATTTTTTGCAACATGGAGACAATTATGATGGCGATTATATCATAATTGTGACAATGCCTATCAGTGACATTTCAACCAACCAATAGTAGCAAAACAATAACATCATTAAAGCAGCATCATACATGTAAGAAAGAAGTAGTGAATCACTCTGTTTTTATTTCAAAAAATGATTCTAACATGAAGGACACATCCAATCCAAAGGAACATTTATTTTTGTAGTTAGCTTCACAAACTACAGTTGTTTCCTGATTGCTTGTTGGAGTTTTTTCTTTTCTTTTTTATCCTCAATGAAAGTATTGTCTATGCTCACAGTTCCTCTAAACTGAAAACTTTAGACAGACTGCTGCCTGCAAGCAGTTTACCAACAAGATGAGTTTGGGTGAGCTGGAGAACACTAGCCTGGTTAATAAACCAGACTGCACAACACCACCCCCTGTCGAAGTGTGTGATAAGAGTCTGACACTTGCAGTCAGGCTAGGAGAACACAGTACTGACTGACTGACTGACTGACTGACTGACTGACTGACTGACTGACTGACTGACTGACTGACTGACTGACTGTACCTGGATCCTCTGGTGTGCAGTGGTGTAAAGTAGCAAAGTACTTTACTTAAGTAATGTACTTAAGTACAATTTTGAGGTATTTGTACTTTACTTGAGTATTTCCAATTTCCAATACTTTTACATCTACTCCGCTACATCTCTGATCCAAATATTGTACTTTTACAATCCGACAATTCTACATGTATTTGAGAACTTTAGTTACTAGTTACTTTACAGATATATAATATACATTTTTCTAATATTATAAAACATACTTAAACCACTTTAGCCCTATGTATTACCGTGGCTATTTGAAAATAGCCGATCTACAACCTCACAACGTGTCGCACCGCAACGCGTTGTGAACTTGTAGATCTGCTATTTTCAAACATTTGGTACTTTTACTTTTGATACTTTGATTGAAGACTTTATTAGAGGTTTGCATAGAAAATAAAGTACAGTTTCATGACGGTACAGTTCACTGGTACAACTTACAAGGTCAAGTATATTTTGACGCCAATACTTTCATACTTTTATTCAAGTACATTTTGAATTCCAGACTTTTACTTGTAAAAGAGTACATCTAAAATGCAGTATTGATACTTTTACTTAAGTATAGAATGTGAGTAGGCTACTTTTTCCACCACTGCTGGTGTGCAGTAACTGATCACTGATCACTGATTACCTCTACTGCACAACTTCACACCACAACACTGTTAAAGGTCCCACTGTAGTCCTAGATTGGCTGTGATATTCCTTTAATGTATGTATTTCATATACAGTATAAAGCCATAGATCACTCCTATGCCCTTCTGTGTCGGTGACACAAGTGATATCATCACAGCCATTCTAGGGCTGAAGTTGTCAGACAGCGTCCATACTCACTCAGAAACCTGTTAAAATGTCTCCCACACTCTCTTCTCCTCCAGGATAGTGTGTCAGTTGACCATCCACAGTCCATCTGGTAGTTATTAAATGTCAGCTGGTTATGGTAGAAATACTGAGTGAAACCCAGCTCCAAACACACAGACATGCTGATACATCCACACTGGATTGTTTTGCTTCCTGCATCTTTTAGCCCCACCCCCCTCTTGTACCTGCTAGGTTGTCTAGAGTTGATTGACACCTGGATACCCAATGACATTGATTCCATGATCTTGGTATAAATCTAACATATCTGACCAAGTAGCTGTATGTCTGCCCCTAGTGGACCTGGTGCTTTAGACAACTGGTTAGTGCAGCTGTCAGTGAAATGATAAACCTCTTGTCTTTGATAATCTCAAGGTTAAGAGATCAAACACTCTGACAACATGTAAGTGTCATTAATATGAAAATATTAATACTAGTAGATTGGAATGTAACAGGGAGGCTAAACATATGTATATGTTTGCATAGAAAATTCCAAAGTAGTGCATCATTGAATAATTGGAAGACTGGGGTTTGAACATGGCACCTCTGAGCTAAAAAACTAATCATTAGACCACTATACCAGCTCTCAGGCTCTCTTGGTACCTGTCTCTTATTTAACATTTACTTTTTTTTTTTTTTTTTTTTTTTCAAGGCTAGAATAATTTGAGTTTCTTCTGACAGGTAGTAAAGTGGTCTCAGGCTGGATTAACCATTGTGGCCATTGCCAGGAGCCCTTGGCCCTTGGGGGAACTGGGCCGCGTGGTCATTGACAATTTACTATTAAATGTATACGTTAATTAAATATCAAATACCTGTATGTGGGCCCACAGGTGCTTTCTTGGCCCACAGATGATCATCATGGCATAAAACCCGAGCTGGGTAATGTGCGTGACACTGGCCAATTAAAGGAGATTTTATTTGAAAGATTTGCACTTTCTCGGCACATCGGTAATCTGTGTTTTAGGGACTCTCCAAAATTGGGATCGGCATCTGACCCCCAGGGTCAGATTGTAGAAGGCTAGCGCTTCTACAATGGATTAATGAACATTATTCTTTCTACCTCAGATAAATTTGGAGTGGAGCGTTACCTGCATAAAGGCCAGTGTGTGGACGCCTGTCCTGAAGCCCTCTACCACACCAAGGAGATGACCTGTGAGGCGTGCTCTGAACACTGCACGCTGTGCACCGGCCTGGACCGCTGCCTCCGCTGCAACTCGTCCTACTACCTCTCCAGCGGAGCGTGCACCAAGCTGGAGTGTGGGGAAGGTGAGGAACAAACAACAAGCTGCCGATTCACACTCTGTTGCATCAGTGGTTTCTCAACCTTTTCAGGCCGCGACACGCAAAATAATCATATTTGAACTGGGTCTCCCACATGAAAGTCCAATATCTTAACCATTACTCCAAAGGGATATCCTTATGGTATGAGGGCAGATACTAGACTTTTTGAGGCTTCATGCTGGGGCTGCGACTCTCTCCGCCACACTCACCCCCCTTTGACCTCCTCCTACGTGGAATCCCGGATCCGGGTCACGGCACCAATGTAACAGAGGTGATCCGAACCTCCCCAACCAGCTTCGATCCCAGGTCTCCCACGTGAAAGTCCAATATCTTAATCATTACTCCAAAGGGATATCCCTATTGAATGAGGGCAGATACTAGACTTTTTGAGGCTTCAGGCTGGGGCTGTGACTCTCTCCGCCACATATACCTGTATATATAAAAAGATTTGTGCAGATGCCTGGCCGGTTTCTACTTCTTCTAATTATTATTTCAATATAATATCCTCAAAGCACACTGTCCTTTCCTGTCCTTATCTCCTCTTTAACTGACCCCCCCCCCCCCCCCCCCCATCTGTCAGGTGAAGTGGAAGACCCCGAGTACGATGACTGCATGGCCTGCGAGGAAGGCTGCAAGAAATGCGTGCTGTGTAAGTCACAGACGAATAAATAATAACACTATTTCACAGCTGAACAAGGCCTCGATTCTTGACCAAACCTCCTCCGCATAATGGGTGTGTGGATGCGGTGGTTGAAGGGCTGCTGGTAGTTGTTGTTGTGCCTGGAGGGAGAGCTGAGTTTGTCTGTCTGTGTTCAACAGATAACCCCAGGCACTGCCTGTCCTGCAAAGAGGGCTTTTACAAGTAAGACTGTGTGCCCCCACTCTCCTGCCGCGTGTGATCTTGCCTTCCCTACGTCGCTTGTCTCTATTACCTCTCTGTGTTCACTGCTGTGTTACCGCTATTTTAGGCCGGGGTGAATGGTTGTTGCTGCAGTGACAAAATCCTTGTTTTGTGTGTATGTGGGATTCATGCATAGGGCCATGAAACCCTGAGACGATTTTGTAGTTTGTTTTCCTGTACATTTAAGAATGATAGAAGGGCCATGATGTCAGCAACGCATCTGCAGCTAATACAATTAATAAAGGGTGTTTTAGAATTAGCTGTGCCAATGTGCAAGTAAGTAGGTATAGCCTTGGGAACCAGTGGTTTCAAGCCATGTGGCCATAGGTCATCAGGAGCCCATCTCCTGTTTCCGTAGCGTGAGACAGCTTGATGTACTGTACAAGACTGGACGTGACACTATAGTATGTCGAAGGGACTTCAAGGTTCAAGGTTGTACTTACCCCCAATCCAAACCTTGATGCTGAGTGCCAAGCAGGGAGGCAAGGGGTACCGTTTCATAGTCGTTGGTATGAATACATCCCAAGCATACTGTTGACTGTCAATGCTTGCATATTGGCACAATTAATGTAAATCTTATACACCCATTATGAAATTAATTCTGCTGCAACTGCATTGCTTTCCGTAGTTTTCAACCTGTAAAGGAAAAAAAGAACACTAACTACAATAATGGGACTAGGGTTTAATGTCCCCTGAATGTCAAAAATAGCTGATCTCGGCTCGCCGTGAGCTCGTGGATCGTCTGTTTTTCGACACGCCACACCATAGGATTAAATATGAATGAGTGTCCCCCCATTGTTGCTATCAGCTTTCAGGATGGCTGCTACAAGCACTGCCCGGCCAAGACGTACAGCGTGGAGGAGGACATGACCTGTGTTCCATGTGACGACAACTGTGTCAGCTGTGACGGACACGAGTGCTACTGGTGTGAGTCGGACCTCTTCTTATCAGGTGAGCGCGTCTTTCTTTTGTTGTGAACCCGATGAGCAGCAGTGGTGTAAAGTAACTACTGTACATTTACCCAAGTAGTCTTAGTAATGTTGAAGCTTTCTTTTGTACATTAGCCTTTGGTTAGTAAAGTTGAAATAGTCCTGCGTTGAAATGTAGGAGGGCTGGGACTCAGCATTTAAAGCTTCATTATGTAACTCTACTGTTCTGCCCCGGATTTGTCTTTTAGTGCTTTTGTTGTTCTTTTGTAGTTTGGCCTTCTTAATTTCAGAGTACTTCAGCAATGAACAATACGACTGGGGCTTGAACATGGAGTTCAAGGGCTGGGCTCTATTTTGATTGTCTTAAGTACCAGCTCTTATGCGTTAACTTAAAGGTCTGTCCATACTGTCTCCGACCACCAAACTTTTCGCCGGAAAGGTCCGGTTCAACTAAAAAATTACATCACTCGCATCTTCTGAAAATGTGGTTCCATTTGTACACAGTCAGTTAAGAGGAAACCTTTTGATATGTAAAGGTTTGTGAAACACAGTGTTAGAGTTGCTTGCTTATTTATCCCCATTATGCGTAACAACGTTTCTCCTCTTGGCCATCTTCTCTATGGTCCCCCAGCTAGTGGTGTTGCTAGAGCTCCTTCTCTATCGCCCTATACGCCATGTCATCTTAGGCCTCCCTTTCTTTCTTTTGCCAATCCAGTGTCCAGTTAGTAAAGTTTAAATACTCCAACATTTAAAGCTGCATTATGGAACTCTCCTGTTCGACCCCGCATTTGTCTTTTAGTGCTTTTGTATTGCTTTATTTTGTAGATTAGCTGGCAAAACTGTAAAATACTCTACACATCCCTTTCATTTACACTTTCGCTCAAGTAAATTCTGGACACAACGCAGTGTTTCCACATTGTGGTATCGCTACTTAGTTACTTAACATTCAAAAGAATCTGAGCCAACGTCTGTGTCTTTGCAGGAATATTATGCAGAGTTTGTGGAAACACAGTCAGGCACAAAGGCTTTTGCAGTTTGCGTATCTGTATGCTCACACCGTGCGACGCCTCCTTCTCAGACTGCAGAATATGATGTCATCACTGTCTGGCAGAAACCTTGTATCTCCAAGTTTAAAATGTGCATGTTTTTTTTCGTAAAGTAAAGCCCTGCCTCATCATATAAGACTGTCGCACAAAACTAGTGTAGCCGATCTACAAGCAAGCACACAACGGTTGTGTGCTTGTAGATCGGCTATTTTCACTAGTTTAAAGGGGAGAACTACCCATTTTCAAATATTGAACTATGTCATTAATATATCTTTGAGTTGTTATGTGGAAATAAGAAAAAGGTCCACCCCCTTCGGTGTTGCCTAGAACTGGAGGAAGGTATATTTAATGACATAGTTCAATTTGAAAATGGGTGGTTCTCCCCTTTAAATCATTTTTTAAAATGATAAATACAAAACGAACGGTTTTGGACATACAAGGTTTCCACCCCGACAAGAACGATTGTGTTCCTTTTCGTTCCAGAGGGGAAGTGTGTCACCGAGTGTCCGCCGGCTTTCTACGGCGACGAGGACACTCAGGAGTGCGAGCTGTGTCACTCGGACTGCGTGACGTGTGACGGGCCGGAGGCAGAGGACTGCGTCACCTGTGGGGAGGGCAAGGAGCTGGACGACGGAGCGTGCGTCCCCGACCAGGACGTCTGTCCCGTCAGGACCTTTCGCAGTGGTGAGCAGCAGCAGGGGGTGTAATTTGGGTGGGGTTCCATGGGCTGTGGTGGATAAAAAGTACAGACATTTAGTTCACCCCCAAAATGACTTTTTTTCTATTGATTAGTCACGCCATGGAGACTAGAGTTCAATAATATTTTTAGTTTTTTGTCGCATTCCCAAGACAAAAATGTGATAAAAAATAAATGTACCCCCATTCATTCCGGATGGGGACCCGTTTCGAAACGCGTCCCCATCCGGAATCAATGGGGATAAATTTACTCAAATCAAATTTTTGTCTTGGAATGTGACAAAAAACAAAAAATATCTAAAAAAAAATCTACTCTCCATGGCATTAGTAATCAATAGAAAAAAAGTCATTTTGGGGGTGAACTACTCCTTTAAGTCAATTCTAAATGTACTTGAGTGAAAGTACTAAAGTATATCGGCATCAAAAAAATTACTAAAAGTAAAGGTACCCATTATGCAGAATGTCCCATTTCTGAAGTTCAAAATGTATGAAAATCTTTTGAGAATAGCCGATCTATAATCTCACAATTGTGAGCTTGTACTGTAGTCTGCTATTTTCAAATGTACGAAAAATAGGCTGAAGTGGTTAATTTATATTTTGTAAAATCACAATCTACAAAGTAACTAGTAACTAAAGTTTGCAGATAATTGTAGTGCAGTAAAAAGTGCAGTATTTGCCTATACTGAAGTACAGTACTTGAGTAAATGTACTTAGTCACTTTCCATTCGCAGTGGTGATATATAGTGGTGATATATATAGCTTAATGAAAATAACTGCTCAAAGGCAGCGCTCACTTCACACTGGGTGTGGTTTTTTTAAAAGCTGAAAAAGCCGATCTATAAGCACTGCGACGCGTCGTGAGCTTGTAGATCGTGCTATTTTCGCTATTTTTTAAACGGCGCTCAAAGGGACATTTTTATGCCACCGACGTCTAGTCTTTTTTTCTGAAATGCTATCCTCCTCGGATGCAGAGACAAATAACACTTCAGCATTTCACTAATCCACACCTCTGCCTAGACATAATGAAACGGGGATTTGGGGTACTGTCATAGTGTCACAGGCAGGGGCGTCACACCAAACTCTGGGCCCTGAGTACAAGGATTCACTGCGGGGCCCCCCATGAATGTTAACTATTGAAAAATAGCAGATATACAAGCTCACAGCGCGGCACCGAGTGCCGCGCTGCGAGCTTGTAGATCTGCTATTTTTGAAAGATCGGGAAAAATGTGTGCAAGAAACTTATGTTTCTATGTCAGTGGTGCTCAAACGAAGATGATATGTATTTGGCCACAGCTAGACCCCCATCTCAAAATATTTCGTTCCAGGGACCCCCCCAAGAAGCAAAATTCGAGTTACAAATGTTCGCTTAAAAAATACATATTCAAAGATTTGCACACATTTTCACGACTTTAAAAAAAAATAGCAGATCTACAAGCTCGCAGCACGGCACTCGGTGCCGCGCTGTGAGCTTGTATATCTGCTATTTTCCAATAGCTAAAGTTACTAGGGCCCCTCCACCTTGGGCCCTAGTAACTCAGTCCCACTTTCCTACCCCTTGTGACGCCCCTGGTCAGAGGCACAGAGAAAATAAATCCTCTTGGGTAATTGGTCTATTTGCCAAGTTACCTGAACGATATACCCGCGCCGACTGTGGCGTCCTCAAAGCAGAGGGAGACGATTAAACACCAGCCAAATATAGACCTGTAGAAAATCAATTGGATAATGCTCACTGTGTGCCTCTTGCTTCCTCGCGTTCCCTCGTCAGAGATGGAATAATTAGCTGGATAGAGATTAAAGCTGCAATACGGAAACTATTTTAATTAATAAATACAATATTATTTCAACCAATATGTATGGCAGAGTATGTTAATATACAATATAATATAATATAATATAATATAATATAATATAATATAATATGATATAATATAATATAATATAATATAATATATTGTACATAGCATATCTGCAGTGGTTTGGTGTGGTCCATTGGTGGAAAAAGTACTCGATCTTTTTTACTTAAGTAAAAAGTATCAATACTGCAATGCAGAAATGCTCTGTTAGGGTCACACCAAACTACCTATGAGAGTGGATTTAAATTTACTTGAGCAAAAGTACAGAAGTATTGGTGCCAAAATGTATTTTATGAAGTAACAAAATCAGAAAGCACTCATTATGCAGAATGTCCGTCCCATTTCACAGATTTTCAAATGTGTACAATTTCAAAGAAACGTTGTGTTTTGCATTGCAGTGGACGGGGAGTGTGAGGACTGCCACCCGTCCTGTGAGACGTGTTCTGGGACGGAGAAGAACCAGTGTAAGACCTGCGTCAGAGGTCAGTATATCCCCCACTGAGTGTCTACAAAACATGATAACCTTTGTTTTCTTTGACGTTAATTTTTCAGGGGTCTTCAACGTTTTCAGGCCGGGGACCCCCAAACTGATGGGGAGATGGAGCAGGGACCCCCTACCACCTCGTAGGGTGGGGGGGTCGGGGCTACGACATATTTTTTATTTTAAACATGTACAAGTTACAGCGAGCAGGGTGGGCCGTACCACTACCATTTCTAAACATACTACTTATTAACTGAGAACCAATGTCAATAATATCAACAATCTGTCAATTGCATAGTAATCATGTATTCAAGCTATTCAAAATAGATAGAATCATGATTTATTTTTTTAACATAAATGTGAAAAAAAAAAAAAAAAAACATTTTTTGAAATCTTTTTTTTTTTTTTTTTGCAATAATTTCGCGGACCCCCTGCAGTACCTCCGCGGACCCCCTGGGGGTCGCGGACCCCCTGTTGAAGACCCCTACGTATAGAGTTTCTAAAGCATACAGTATACAGTATACAAAATAGCAGATATACAAACTTGCAGTGTGGCACCGAGTCCTGCGCTGCAAGCTTGCATATCTGCAATTTATTTGAAAATGTGATAAAACGTGTGCAAGTCACCTGGGTCTTTTATACTGATCGCCATGGGCGTCACACCAAATTCTGGGCCCTGGGTACAATGATTCACTGCGGGCCCCCCATGAATGTTAACTATTGAAAAATAGCAGATATACAAGCTCACAGCGCGGCACTCGGTGCTTGTAGATCTGCCATTTTTGAAAAATTGTGAAAATGTGTGCAAGAAACCTATGTTTCCATGTCAGTGGCGGTGCTCAAACCTTTTCATGTGAAGGACCCCAAAATTATATGTATTTAGCCACGGACCCCCATCTCACAAATATTTCGTTCCAGGGACCCCCCCAGAAGCAACATTTGAGTTACAAATGTTCGCTTAAAAAATACATTATATTATTCAAAGATTTGCACACATTTTCACGACTTTTGAAAAATAGCAGATCTACAAGCTTGCAGCGCGGCACTCGGTGCCGCGCTGTGAGCTTGTATATCTGCTATTTTTCAATAGCTAAGGTTATTAGGTCCCCTCCACCTTGGGCCCTGGTAACTCAGTCCCACTTTCCTACCCCTTGTGACGCCCCTGCTGATCGCTGCCACTTGCTATCCTATGTGTCCCCCAGGACGCTTCCTGACTGCACAGCAGATGTGTGCAGCAAAGTGTCCGGCGGGCTCGTTTGCCAGCCGCGTGGCGGCCGTGTGCGAGTCCTGCCCCCAGGGCTGTTCCCAGTGCGTGGACGGCCAGCGCTGCACCCGCTGCCAGTCTGTCCGCAGAGCGCCGCTGTTCCTGCAGGACGGACAGTGTGTCCATCAGTGTATAAGGTACATCTTTGCAGTGGTGCAAAAAGTACTCAATCTTTCTTTTTACTTACAGTATAGACATTGTGCAGTGATTTCTTTCCCCCACTACAACATAATCATTCATCAGGTATTATTATTAAGATTTCTTTCACAAAAGTGTAAATATCATGTAATATAGTAGTGGAAAAAAATTAAAATGTTAAATACTGAAGTAAACCTCAAACACCTCAAAATTGCACTTAAGTACAGTTCTTGAGTACATGTATATCGTTTTTGTCCAACATTTTTGTGCAGCCACATTTGAATGCATCAACTAAATACCTCCGCGACCACTGGTTGAAAACCCATGATTTACACCAGTGGTTCTCAACCTTTTCAGGCCGCGACCCCCAAAATAATCATATTTTAACTGGGGACCCCCAATCCTGATGAGCACTAAGAGTTAAGGCATTTTGTAATACGGTTCTAATGTGAAAATAGCAGATCTACATGCTGTTGTGAGCATGTAGATCGGCTATTTTCACAATTTCGGCCTCTAATATTTGACAAGTTGGCCAATGTTTAATTTGTCATTTTAGAGGTATTAACAATAAGTCCTTAAATTGTCATTTTAGAAATGTGCATAGGCTATATATAGCCTACTAGTTCAGTAAAAATAAGGCTGAGGTTGGACAAAAAAAAATATTTAGTTTTTCAACTGATTCTGACAGGAAATTAGGTCTACTAGCCAGGATAAAAAATCTACCATGATCTGCTCACTGCAAATACCCACAGTGGCCAAATCAAGTTGGGCTCCCATCGACTTTCTATTCAGGAGGAAAATACCCAGAAAAAAATTGCTTTAAGTAGGATGTGAGGGGTCTAACTAGGGGTTTGTCATGATGCTGAATCCATTGCAAGCATTTGTTTTGCACAAAAACATTCATTGGCCCAATAAAATGCCCACAAAACTGTGGAAAAGTGATGACTCATCACTTTTCATCACTAAACCATAATTTTCTGGGGCCATTGTTAGCCCAAGGAATGTTTTTTTGTGAAAAACAAATGCTTGCAATGGATTCAGCATCATGTCAAACCCCTAGTTAGACCCCTCACATCCTACTTAAAGCAGATGTTTTTCTGGGTATTTTCCTCCTATATAAAAAGTTGATGGGAGCCCAACTTGATTTGGCCACTGTGGGTATTTGCAGTGAGCAGATCATGGTAGATTTTTCATCCTGGCTAGTAGACCTAATTTCCTGACAGAATCTGTTGAAAAACTAAATAATAACATTTTGTCCAACCTGAGTGTATTTTTTCCCTAGATTTACTAGACTATACCCTCTGTACACTTAAACTGTGTTGGTTTGTTTACTGTTGAGAGAGAAAAGAATGTTGCACATTAGGTTAATCATTTGGGGACCCCCCTGAGAACCACTGCTTTACACCACTGGAATCACTGCTCTAAATCATTCCAAAAAAGTTGCGGAAAACAGTGCATAGATCTGCTATGTGTGTGTGTATGGTGTTACTCTGTGCAGGGGCTACCCCGTCGGCCAGGTGTGTCGCAGTTGTGCGGCGGGCTGTGCGTCCTGTGAGAACAACGCCACCCACTGCCTGAGCTGTGAGGAGCCGCTGCTGCTCCACCAGCACCAGTGTGTAGAGGAGTGTCCCGCGGGGCACGCCCTGAGGGACGGGCAGTGCCAGGCCCAGCACTGCCCCGCAGCCTGCCAGCAGTGCAACGCCCTGGGACAGTGCACAGGTCAGGAGACATGTTAGAATTTACAATTTAGGCATTTAGCAGACGCTTTTAACCAATTTAGGCCTAAAATTAGTGGATGCTTTAACTATTGAAAAATAGGGTTAGGGTTAGCTCACAGCGCGGCACCGAGTGCCGCGCTGCGAGCTTGTAGATCTGCTATTTTTGAAAAATGGTGAAAATTAGAATTTTGACCCGATTCTGTAAGTGTCTTTTGAATCCTTCTAAGGTTTTTTTGAAAACCCTATGTTTCTATTTCAGCAATCTGGCCAGCCATCATCAAAGAAAAGGTCCTTTTCACTAAACTGGAGCTCAGTTAGTCTGTTCTTGAAAGACTACTATGTCAGTGGTTCTCAAACCTTTTCATGTGAAGGACCCCGAAACTGATATTTATTTGGCCACGGACCCGCATCTCAAAATATTTAGTTCCAGGGACCACCCAGACGCTTTGAAAATACATGTATTCAAAGATTTGCACACATTTTCACAACATTTTCAAAAATAGCAGATTTACAAGCTTGCACGCTGTGAGCTTGTATATCTGCTATTTTTCACTGGTTAAAGCATTCAATAATTCTAGGCCTAAATAGCGACTTACAATAAGCAGGTAATACCGGTACGTCAATGCAATAAGCAAGATAATAAGCAAGATAATACGTCAATACATCGACAACAAAATGCATTGGAATATCAATCTAGAAAAAACAATAACGTAGGTAGACCATGCACCTAATCAGTAAAACACTTTTTGTAAAACCTAAAAAATGTTATCTAGCTTTCATGTGTGGTCATTGAGGGTAGGCGAGTGCTATAGTAAGTGCTATGGGTTTAGTTGGAGTCTGAAGAGATGAGTCTTCAGTCTAGTCTAGTTATCACTAGATCTGAAACGCATCATGTGTCACTTTAGATTTGAACCACTATAACCATTATTTTATACTTAGGATATCCCCCAAAAATAGCAGACCTACAAGCTCATGCTGCGCTATGAGCTTGTAGGTCTGCTATTTATGTATTTGAAAAATCATGACAATTTGTGCAAGTCTTTGAATATATATAGACCCGATTCTATGAATGTCGTTTTCTTTTTTTTTAAACGCATCATGTCATGGACCCCCAGAATTACGTATGTGTATTTGACTGCGAATTAGTCAGATACTAGCAGAAGTATTGAAAAATAAAATCTAAATATATTTTTCGGGAACTGAAATGCCAGCTTCCTGACTCGGGATTTCCGGAGGTGTAGTTCCAGACTCTATATAGCAGTTGTCTGGCTACGCGCAAGACTACTTACAGTAAGAACCGATGTACAAGAACAAGACAAGTCTCTTAACTTTCACAATCTTGCTCAATTGTCTTTCTGTTAAGAATGTCCTAATCATGTCCAGTGGTTTCATCTTGACCATAGTTTGTGTTGCTTTGGTCAAACATCTTAAATTGAATAACCTTTCCTTTTTTTTCCAGCATCTTTGTCAACCTCTTATTGTATATTTATTGTAATATTCTTAATATGTTTAATAACTGGTGGTATTCTTATTATATTAGAGGAGATCAACGTTATAGCTTCAGTGTCAACACCCTTTATTGGCGGACAATGATAAAACCAACGCTGCTTTCGGCAGTACTTAAAGTATTTTGGCATTGATGCAACTATCTGTGTGCGGCTACTTTGATCTCCTCTCATTGTTTCACCCATAGCCGGCACCTCCAGAGACATGGCGTGCATTGCACTTCTTTGAACTGAAAGGGTTTGGTTCCCCTGGCATCACAGGGATCTCCATAGCGTGAAAGTCAATCAGCCAAAAAGTCAAGCGTTACCCATGCGGTTACGGTCAAGATGTGGCGGTTCTGATACTAAACTGCGACGTATGGTCGCGATTAAAAAAGTTAACGTTTTTATAAAGCCAGGATGTTTCTTTCTCCCTTTTGTATGCCCTTTGTTTCCCAAATGATGGTCAAATTATTTGGTCCCGCTAAACGCAGTGTGTGAGGAGTACCACTTCACCCACGGGGGTCTCTGTGTGCTGGACTGTCCCGAGAGCTTCTTCGAGGACCCGGACCAGGGTGCGTGCCTGCCCTGTCACAGTGACTGCACGCAGTGCGACGGGCCCGACAACAACGACTGCGACTCCTGCTCCGACCCTCACGCCACCCTGCACAACGGGGCGTGTTTACTGGACTGCCCCTCCCACACGTACAGGGATGGCAGGACCGGAGAGTGTAAAGGTAATCACTCACGATACGCACATAATAATAATAACTAGAACTGCACTCTGTCAAGATGCCAACTTGCTCCTTGTGCACAAGCCATACAATACATGGCTACTTGTGCCCACGACTCCACAAGGTGGCACTGATGGCCTCATGTCCCTAATGTCTTCGCCTGTTAATGAAGACATTACCAAGAGCACTCTTATATACCAAACTCTGCTGACATCATCACCAGGAATGCGTGTTCTTATACAAAGGCACAGAAACCATCGTCTGGTCCCTCATTGTGTGTCACCTACATACATACATACATCCCAGCCATTCCAGGGCTACGGTCTTCAAAAATCCCAGTCACCTACATACATACCCAGCCAATTACAGTACTTGCGCGCTTTGCTTGCATTGTGCACTCGTGGCCATATATACAGTAGTACAACATATATAGTACTTGTGCGCCAGCAGAGCATGCAAGTACTGCGGTCTGTATGTATGTATGTGGGCAGCAAGTTGGCACTGTGTCGAGGTGCCAACTTTCTCCTTGTTATCTATATCAGGTCGCACTTCTTGATGGTGAAGTCACCAAGAATGCTGCTCCCTCATTGGCTAAAGGCCCTGCCATTGTACTGTCGACCGGAAACAAACAGTGTTGTTCATGAACTCGTTCATATTTTGGGCAAACGTGAACTGAAGGGCCAAATACATACTGTATAATTCTAGGGGTCCTTGACATGAAAAAGTTTGAGAACCACTGACATAGAAACATGCGTTTTCTTTTTTTTACTATTTTTCAAAAATAGCAGATCTACAAGCTCACAGTGTGGCACTCGGTGTTTAAGTGGTTAAATGTCTGAAAATACACATTAACGTGCTGTCAAACAAGTCTATGATGAATCTATCTATGAAGTCGATGAAAATCTGCATCACACATTTATACAATATGTATCATCTCTCTCTCAGCTAAGGGGTCCTTGGCCTGAAAACGTCGAAGACCCCTGCCGTAGATGCTTAAGTGGTTAAGAAAATGTACTTCCATTGAACCCCGCATCGATGCCTTTCGATGTACTAGAACAGATGTGCTAAATGCGTCTCTCTTGCCGTGGAAAGCCACGGAGACTGTTGCACTGTATGCTAAAGTGATTATTCTATGAATAACGACGCATGACGCATCGTACATCTCCGTGACATCTCTGTGAAAGTAGGGGGTTTATCATTGTGAAAATGTATTTTCAGACTGTGATGCGTCCTGCCTCACCTGCTCGGGCCCACTGGCGGGCTCCTGCTCCAGCTGCAGGGAGACTCAGATGCTGGACGGTCACGGTCACTGCAGGCCACTGGTCAACAAGTGTCCGTCTCACCACTACGCCGAGCTGGACGGCGAATGCCACCCGTGTCACAAATACTGCCACCAATGCTCTGGCCCCGGCAAGACACAGTGCTTGAGCTGCAACCAGAAACATTTGCTGCTCAGTAAGTTTGAGGAGGTCGTTCTTTATTAGCCGTTACCAAATGACACCTATTCAGTCATGTTTCTTCAACATAGACTAAATGGAATGAATTTCCTGCATCATGGTCAGTATCATATCAATATAATCATGTCAGAATCATGGTCAGTATCATCATTTCAGTTGTCAGTATCATGTCAGTACTATGTCAGTATTGTGGTCAGTGAGTGATGGGATGGTTGTGTGTCACTAACCGTTTAGGATGAACAGGACTAAATAACCAAAATTAAGTCATGTTAAAATAAGTAGAATGTTAACAGAATGACTGGAGTAAATCACTTATATAATCTAATCTAATATAATTGTTCTTCATCACAAAACATCACTTCAGCTCTATATGCATTTTGGCCATTTGAAAATAGACGAACCACAAGCTCACAATTATGTGTATCGGCTATTCTCAAATGATTTCTATAAAACTTGTGAAATGGGACATTCTACGTAATGAGTACTTTTTTACTTTAGACTGTAGACTGTGATGCCAGTACTTCTGTACTTTCACTCGTACATTTTGAGATCCGGACTTTTACTTGTGACAGGGCGTTTCTACGTTGCAGTATTGATGCTAAGAAATGGGAAGTGCTTTTCCCACCACTGAATGTTTTGTGAGTGTTTGCATGATGATGGGTTTTGTGCTCCTACAGATGGAACCTGCCTGGACGACTGCCCCACAGGCTACTACCAGGACGAGGCGGGCCAGAGGTGCGAGCCGTGCCACCCATCCTGCCTGTCCTGCGTGGGCAAACACGTCCACGAATGTCTCACCTGCAGGGAGCACCTGTTCAGGGAGGGCAAGGAGTGCGTGGACACCTGCCAGCCCAGGTAACAGCTGTCCTACTGCAGCCATCCGTTCATACCGTTACCATGCAATGTTGCAGTTAGAGCTGTCACAATTATCACATAATCGTCTAATCGCAATTGTTTCACATAATCGCGATTGTTTCTCATAATCGTCATAATCGTTTCCATGTTGAAAAATGTTCATATATGTTCAAACATTTTCAAAAACAGTGGAAATAGCAGATCTACAAGATCTACACGCGTCGCGATGCGACACGTTGTGAGCTTGTAGATTGGCTATTTCCACTATCAATGTTCTTTTATAAGAATAAAGTTGTCAAATATGTCAGTAATTTCTTTGTATATTTAGGTTATGTGTCATGACTCATATGTACCACATGCAAATTCAAAGCCTAAAAGCCAAACAGAAATGTAATTGTCAACGATAAAAACACAATTAAATCGTTAATCGCAATTATTTGAGTGACAATTAATCGTCATCATGTAAAATGTCATAATCGTGACAGCCCTACAGGTAACAGCTGTCCTAACTGCAGCCATTCGTTCGTACCGTTACCGTGCAATGTTGCAGTGATTTAGTATCATTTTAAACTTGAAGTACAAAGTTATTTTCAGTCAGTTCTAACCAAAATGGCTATTATCTATAGCTATTGGGTGCCTCGGATGAAAGAAATATTTATCGGGTGCCCCGAGCCAAAAAGGTTTGGGAACCCCTGCACTAGAAGACACAATGTATTCAAACAGCACATATGAATAAAGCCTGACTTATAGTTTTTTTTTCCAAAATTATGGAAAATTCCACCTAACCTGTGATTTGTCAGTAAAGTTGATTCTTGATTCAACAAGCAACCAAGTGTGAATCAGGCCTAACAACACATCTATCATGTCAAGCTAATTATTTTACACCTGCCTGCCTCACACACCAAAACACGTCCCTGACAGCTGCTGTTCATTGTTTACTCTGCAGTCACTATGGGAACACAGCGTCGTGGACGTGCGAGCGCTGCGACCCCAGCTGCAGCGAGTGCATGGGGGGCACGGAGGACAGCTGCCAGAACTGTGTCCTGGGACTGTTCTACCTGAGGAGGCAGGGCCGCTGCCTGCCCACCTGCCCACCCGGATACTACCGAGACACCGGGCACAGGACCTGTGAGGCCTGCCACGCCAGCTGTAAAACATGCCAAGGTGACCCAGGTCTTCTCAGCATGAATACATAAAAATCGATAGAAATTCCATAGATCAGGGGACTTCAACAGGGGGTCCGGGATCTCTAGGGGGTCCTCAGAGTTACTACAGGGGGTCCTCCAAACCTTTGAGTGATTGAAAGTTTTTTTTCCTCTTTTTTTATATTTAACCACATGAACCCTAGTGTCCATATTCTGAAAACTTTAGCCAAAAATAGCCGATCTACAAGCTTGTAGATCGGCTATTTATCTTCAAAATAAAGTGCAGTGAATGGGGGAAAATGCTGGCACTAAATCAAAGGCACTAAAAGTGTAAAAATAGACAATCTACAAGCTCACAACGTGACACAAAGCGACGCATTGTGAGCTTGGAGATCGGCAATTTTCACTGGTTTGGGTCCCGGGCTAAAAGGTTTGATGTAGACCACTGGTTTTCAAACTTTTTAATTTCATGTTCACCCACATTGGTATGGATAAAGGCCACAGACCTTCATAACTCAGACCTGTAAGGGTCCGTTTGGCTCCTAACCATGATTACTTTTGCTGGGGACCCCCTTAAGGACCCCCTTAAGGACCCCCAGGGTTCCCCTTTGAGAACCATCGCTACATAGGTATATGTCAGTCCATGCATGCACATACAAATGCACAAGCGTGGAAACACTCGCATTAGTCGTGCTGGGTGTTATTTATTATCCGGGCCAACACCTTTGCAGGGTGCCCAAATATTGAGTTTGCATGCTTAGTCAAGGGCTGCAGATGTGAAAGTGATGCAATACTTTCCAAATAGCGTTGTGTAATTGCCTGATAGGTAATGCATAATCCCAAACACACACATGCAGGCGCACACAGTTGTGTGTGTGTGTGTGTGTGTGTGTGTGTGTGTGTGTGTGTGTGTGTGTGTGTGTGTGTGTGTGTGTGTGTGTGTACAGTTCAGCCTAGTTAATCTAATAACTAATGTAAGTTTTTGTTGTTTCTATGCACGATGAAAAGCCACCCCAGCCTGTGACTCCTGCCACGTAGGCTACACTCTCTCAGACGGCATGTGTGAGTCCATGTGCGACGTAGGAGAGTATCCTGTGACAAAGGTAACTACAAAACAGAAGGTTCCATTTAAAAAAATAAAAAAAAAAGGAAAGGAAAAAACAGGTCTGTGTGTGTGCGTGCGCGCGCGCATGTGTGCTTTTGTGTGTGTGCGTGTGTGACTTTTTCTTTACCACTTAAGCCCCATTTCTTCATATGACAAATATTGAAAAAGTAGATCTACAAGCTCACAACGCTGGGGAATGTTGGTTATCTTATAGGCAGACTTTTTTTGATAATCTTCTAAAATAAAATAACCTACTGTATTAATGTGGGATCTTGCTGGCTGTGGCTTGGGGGTCCCATGGGGTTTCCACCAAAACAAAAGGCCCCCATATGTAGACTTTAACTTTGGGGCCCAAAGTTACAGTCAGCCCAAGCCGTGGGCTTGATTGCCACAAGTGGCAGATTTAAATCAGAAACACAACTGTGGTCGCGCCAATAATGTGAGGTAATGGGGAAACTGAACTGGAACCGAAGCAGATACGGTAATGCCACCTTCGGGAAAACTGGGACAACAGTAGTCCCTTGTTGCTTATGTCTAGATTCGGCAACGAGCTAGCATAGTTAAAGCTCAAGCACTTCGCAGCATCATTCGTAGAAAATACTGTACACAGGGTTCTCACATTTTTACCAATTCATTTCCAAAACTTTTCCAGAATATTTAACCCAATTTCCAGGACTATATAACAATAATTCAGCTCAATAACAGGTTGCTTACTCCTATGCGCAATGCCCAAAGACAGGTAGTGTATGCCAGTGGTTCTCAACCTTTTCAGGCCGTGACCCCCGATATAATCATGTTTTAACTGGGGACCCGGTACCCTGACGAGTACTAAGAGTTGAGGAACTTTGTATAACACGGTTCTATTGTGAAAATAGCAGATCATGTAGATCGGCTATTTTCACAATTTCTGCCTCTAATATCAGAGGTATTAACAAAATCAATAACCAAAGACAATGCATAGCTATTTTTTCCAGGACCTTCCGGGACCCTTGATAAATTCCAAAACCTTTCCAGTACTGGAAAAATATTTTTCTAATTTCAAAATATTTCCAGGAATTTCATGACCGTGGGAATCCTGTGTACATGCACTGGTGTTGAGTGTGAGTTACATACCTGGTAGTGTTGCAAACATCCAGCCCTCTGCAGCAATATTCCGTCTGACTGTGTCTGGGCAGTTCAGTCGGTAGAGAACACTGTCTTTTGGTCCACAGGGTGCAATGATCATGGGCGGCGCCAACTCAGCGTGTGAGTAGCATGGCATGGGTAATTAAGAGGTGCAGTAAGTACTATTGGGAGATAATGGTAAGGTGTTGCGCTCCACCTCAGAAATCCATCTCCGGGGGGCACGGTGGCCACAGTTGTTATCGCTGTCGCCTCACAGCTAGAAGGTCCTTGGTTAGATTCCCGCGGGGTACACTGTGGGTGTGTTCCCTTTATCTGCGTCATCAGCGCCCACAGTGTATTCTAGTGTATTGGCGAAAGGGCCTTTCTGTGTGGAGTTTCCATGTTCTCCCTGTGTTCCCTAGGGTAGGTACCCTCACAAAAAACATGCAGTAATCCTGGTCTCTATAATGCCTTCCCTGGCCACTGCCGGGGCACCTGATGGAGGGGATAGGAACTGGTTGGAATAACGAGTTCCTTCCACACGCTACGTCCTACCGGGGATGCTCCTCCCTGTCAGGTGGTAAGAAGTAGCCTGCTCACTCCTCATGTACTGAAGGAAGCATGAGCTCAGTTCGGGGCCCTCCCCAGGTTGGCAGAGGGAAGGTAGCGCCCAGGATTATAGCTTTGGCATTGGGTGAAAATTGGGTTACAAAATCGTGGGATAAAAATGTAGAGAAAGAGGGGGGGGGGGGGGGCACACAGAAAAGGGGAGACACCCACGTACCTGGCTGAGTGATACCAACAATAAGCCAGTCCAAGCTGAACTTACACACTTAAGGTCTTTGCACACTGCTGCGTTATTCTGGCCGAATATCGGAGTGAATTTCGGAGCGTGTAAATAAAAAAAATCGACCTCACGTTATGTCAATCACGTTTGCACACTGCCGCCCGTTTCGTATTTATTTTCGGACCAGGGTTGATTTTTTCAGATTTTCGCAGCTGTCGCCACTGAGTCCCTTGCTCTCTCTCTCTTTCCTCTGTCTCTGCATGGCCTCCGGATTTCGGATTTCCAAAACGCAACGAAAGACCGCAGTGCAGTGTGCAACCAGCTTAAAGGCCCATTCACACTGGGCCAGATAAAAGATAAAAAAATCTCTTTCTCCAGATATTTTTCCATTCAAAGGGGATGGTAGATAGATACAGATAAAAAAAAAAAAGATTTGCCACAGATAAAAGTATCTGTGGCAAATATCTGTGGTAGATATTTTTTTTATCTGTATCTACCATCCACTTTGAATGGAAAAATATCTGGAGAAAGATATTTTTTATCTGTTATCTGGCCCAGTGGGAATGGGCCTTTAATCAGGGGCCTTTTCCACAGGAAAAGAACCGGTTCTCCCGCCTATGGGATGGCAACTTTCTTGGAACCTTGGTCACGACCACAAACCAACTTTTACGGTTCGGAACCAGCTCTGTTCTCGGTGGAAAAGCTCACCTCTGGTTCATCCCATAGGCGGGAGAAAGAACCGGAACCTGGTTCTTTGCCGGTAGAAAGGCCCCATAGTGACTCAGCCGCGTGATATCTAAAGGTAACGGCAATCTGGCAAGTCCCGGAAAAGACGCGCTGTGATTGGCCAGGCGTCATTTGAGTGGCAGCCTCGCGAGGCCCCTCCCCTACACGAGGCTTTTCCTCCCGTACTAATACAGACAGAATGCCGTTCTCGGCTTAGTGTATTGGTCTCTAGGATTCCAATCCATGCGCCCCGGGTTCCGTGTCACTTTCTCTGGCTACACCCCACGGAGGTTAAGTTTAGGGTTAGGGGTAGAGATGGGTTGTCGAAAAGATAACATGTAGACATGGCGACAATGCGGCTCAAAGGGACTGTAGTGCCTTGGACTGCTGCAGGCCAATCACACGCTGCCAGGGTGGGGCTTGCCAGATAGCCGTTACGGAAAAAAAAATCATGCGACTCAGCCTGTTCTCCTTAATTCCCTTGGCCAGGGCGCGGGACACGCCTGCGAGGACTGCGACGGCTCCTGTCTGGAGTGTCGAGGAGCCGGCCCGGCCAACTGCACCATGTGCCCTGCCCAGGCCATCCTGGCAGCCGGGGGGCGCTGTCTGCACTGCTGCCTGCAGCCCCAGGGCCCGGTGGAAGAGGGGGAGGAGGAGGAGGGGATCTTTTCGGAGGAGGCAGAGCCGCAGCAAGACTGCTGTAATTGCACCGAGACCAGGGGTACGCATGCAGCCTCACACAACTGAATACAGGGGTGTTGCACCAAATTCTGGGCCCTGGGTACAAGGATTCACTGCGGGCCGCCCATGAATGTTCTTCATAGGGGGAGGGGGTTTAACCCGTTTAGACTGGGAGCGCATTATTACGCGATATTTTGTGCTTTAACTATTGAAATATAGCAGATCTGCAAGCTCACAGAGTGCCGCGCTGTAGAGCTTGCAGATCTGCTATTTTTGAAAAAGTCTTTGAATATTTCAAATCCTTCTAAGGTATTTTTGAAAAACCTATGTTTCTATGTCAGTGGCGCTTTTCATGTGACCCCCCCAGAAGTAAAAGACTTTTCGAAAATAGCAGATCTACAAACTTGCAGCGCGGCACTCGGTGCCGCGCTGTAAGCATACAGTATACAGTATCTACTATTTTTCAATAGCTAAAGTATAAAATAATGAAGGCCCCTCCACCTTGGGCCCTGGTAACTCAGTCCCACTTTCCCCCCCTTGTGAAGCCCCTGACTGAATACTAAGCACTTATGGGTCTTCTTGGTCTGCAATTGCCAACGTTTTACATCACTGGCGTTTCCTTTGTTTTCATCATCCTTTCTGATGAGGCAGAAGAAGGAACCGCTGTCAACCTGTCCTCCCTAGTTTGGACATGTCATTTACAGTATCTACTGTAGGCCAAGTCTTTCAAAAATACGGCTACTCTGATCAGGATGTTTGGGTTCCACCCCCCAATTCCTCAGGATTGGCTAACACAGATGATTTAAAAATATATATTATTTAATTGCTACTGGTTTTCCCTTTCTCATACCCATTATTAAACTCAGTTTGAATAAGCCCTCCAAATATTATTCCGTAGGAGCTATATTCTTCAACATCAGACACATGCTACTGTGACAAATTTGTCATTTTGATTTGATTTGAAAAATAAATCACAAAAGTACTGATGCAATCTTAGATGGGCTACTTTCAAATAATCTAAATATAAAACAGGGTAAAAGCAGTTCAACTGATTTTGATGCTATGTTAAAGGGGAGAAGCACCCATTTCCAACATTGAACTATGTCATTAATATACCTTGGAGTTGTTGTGTGGAAATAAGAAAAAAAAATCCTTCTGTGTTGCCTAGAACTGGAGGATTGATTGTGGGGTTTGGCTTGCAAAGTACACTTTGATGATGTCATCAAAGTGTACTTTCTTATTTCCACACAACTCCTCCAAGGTATATTAATGACATAGTTGATTGTTGAAAATGGGTGCTTCTCCCCTTTGACACATTTTCCCGGGGACCACCCTGGAACTCAGGTCCCACTAAAAACTCAGAAACCACTAAAACCGTCTGTATCTCTGACCCCCCCCCCCCCCCCCAGGCGAGTGCATCCTCAGCACCAACTTCGCCTTCATGAACGAGGAAGAGTACGTGCTGAGGGAGGGCAACCTGGCCATCTTCATCACCAGCGGCGTGCTGCTGCTCCTGGGCCTGGGGGCCGCGCTGGTCCTCGTCAAGCGCTCGCGCTCCAAGCGGGAGCCCCCGGACATCACCCCCCGCGGCTACGAGAAGCTGGGCTCGGGCGGGAGGTTCGGAGGCGGCGGCGGCGGCGGCTACACCTCCTCTTCGTCCTCGTACGGGGGGCGGTCCGGGAACGCGTCCGGCAGCAGCAACTACCGGGAGTCGCAGTTGGTGGACCTCAGTGACAAGCACCGAGGCAACAAGGGTAAGGACGAGGAAGACGATGACGATGAAGACGAGGACATAGTTTACATGGGCCAGGACGGCACCGTGTACCGGAAGTTCCGCTACGGACAGGAGGACAACGAGGACGAGCTGGAGTACGACGACGAGAGCTATACGTTCCGGTGAAGAAGCGGCGGCGTGACAATCCTTTTAAAGACCGGGAGCGCATTATTACGCGTTGTTTTATGCTTTAACTGTTAAAAAAATAGCAGATATACAAGCTCACAGCGTGGCACCGAGTGCTGTGTGGCGAGCTTCTGCTATTTTTGAAAAGTCGTGCAAGTCTTTGAATATTTTGACCCGAAGTGTCTTCTAAATCCTCCTAAGGTTTTTTTTTTTTTTAAACCTATGTTTTAACCTATGTTTCTATGTCAGTGGTGCTCAAAGTGGTGCACCTTTTCATGTGAAGGACCCCCAAAACGATATGTATTTGGCCACGGACACCCATCTCAAAATATTTAATTCCAGGGACCCCCAGAAGCAAAATTTTGAGTTACAAATGTTCGCTTAAAAAATACATATTCAAAGATTTGCACACATTTTCACGACTTTTCAAGAATAGCAGATCTAGAAGCTCGCAACGCAGCACTCAGTGTCGCGCTGTGAGCTTGTAGATCTGCTATTTTTCAATAGCTAAAGTATAAAATAATTCCAGGCCTAAGTGAGATTTATCTTTCTGTTTTCCCTGTAGTCTATTTCTGTTTCTCTCTCCCCCTCCCTCTCTCTCACACTCACACACTCACACACACGCACACACACGCACGCACACACACACACTCAATCCCTGCTCTGTACTATTTCTTATCTCTCGCTCCGTGCCTCGCCTTGAGGCCTCCATGATTATTTATCCTCCAGTGAATGTGAGGTGAATCAAACGTGACATGAGACGCTATTTATAATGCGTCTTAGCGTTATTCATTGATACAAAGCTGGATATGTTGGAGAAAGTCTCCATGTTGAACTAGTGTCTTGACTTGACTTAAAAAAGTAAAACTGGTCACTGTCAAGGCCACTAAAGGGTGCATTTTGTCTTGTATTATAAACTTCTCCTCCTGGTATTTGCCTAATATTACTCATCTTATGTTGTTGTGGTGTTGAAGTTGCACTTTAAATTCCCTGGCTTTTCTATAAAACATGTCCATTTGTTTGTTGGCATTTGAACCCCCTTAGATTTGAAATGTAATTTGATGTCATTTGTGATGTCATGTAATTTGAGAATGTGTTTCTTCTAATCAAAATAAAATGTAACAACATTGTACAATACTGGAACAGTGAGTTCATGACTTTACGAGAAACAACAGAGCCACTCCTCGTTAACCAGTGGATCAACTAGTTGTAGAAGAATGAGTCAAGATTGAAACAAAGCCACGTTCAAAGCTGAAGTGCTACTTATTTATTTGATAGAGAACCATAATTCCATTCCACATCTATACACGGTACGTACGTAGTACAGTTCTTAGGATTCTGTAGGAGACCATTCATTTTCTGAGGGGAAATATACGTTGCACAAACACATAAATACATGCGCGCTGCGCGCAAAACACACACGCACACACACACACACACAAGGGCATTAACGACTTGAGATTTTTGCGAGTCGACTCGACTCAGTAAAAAGTTGAGTTGAAGTCGACTTTATCATTTGATAATGTCATCACGTTGACAGGGGACAAAACCCCAAAATGATTTACCCCTGGACTTCAAAGAATAGTATAGTGATCCTTTCTCCCTTATAAGGTTTTTGTTTTGATGTTAATATTATAGATTCCACTGCAACCAGCATCATTGAATAATAATAATCCTAATTCTAAATTTAATGTTGGATCCAACAGGATAAAGTTGGTGCAAAGGAATTTTTTCTTTTCTTTTTTTTCAACTTTCTACATTCCCTGTTGGGAGTCAACTTGTGTAATGAAGTCGACTCAGTCGACTTTTTGGTTAATGCCCTAACACGCACGCACACGCGTGCGCGCACACACACGTACTGTACATACCCAATACAGGCACAGATAATACAGTAGACATTGTGCTTTACAGAGAAGCCCCCACTAGGGAAAGCTGAGGAGTTGGAGGTCTAGACTGACTGACAAAACCACATACACAACACACATGCATGCACATACTGTGCACACACACACACACACACACACACACACACACACACACACACACACACACACACACACACACACACACACACACACACACACACACACACACACACACACACACACACACACACACACACACACACACACACACACACACACACACACACACACACACACACACAAACACACACACAGTAATTCATTTACAGAACAGGCATCTGAAGGAACAAGCCGTCACATACAGGAGTGCATGAACGTTTGTGAACCCTTTAGAACTTTCTGTTAAAAGCAGAGTTAATTCATCAAATAAGACAAAGATTATCAATTATCCTTGGTCATTTGTTTAGTGAGTCAAAAAGGATCCAATATTTCAGACCTGTGAGGGGTAAAAGTATGTGAATCTTTACTTTCAGTATTTGGTGTGCAGTGGTGGAAAGTAGTATGTTTACTCAAGTACTGTACTTAATTACAATTATGAAGTATTTTTTACTTTACTGGAGTATTTTCAATTTACTCCACTACATCTCAGAGGAAAATATTGTACTTTTCACTCTACTAGTGTAGATTAAGATTTTTATAAAACATACATTAAACACTTCAGCCCTGTATATACTTTATTTATGGGACTGAAAACACTTCTTAATTTCACCTTCAAATGAACTAGAGGTTTGCATACATTTGACCCCCACATATATGAAATACTGGATCATTTCACTCAATAAATCTCTTCATCTACTTTTAGGACAAACGTTCAAGCATAACTGTAATAGGTGATGCCTTATTCCACCTTGGTTTCAGACTGACTCAATAAAAGTGAAAATGTTTATGTGTAGATAGGCGTTCATGCTTCAAAACAAGTTTTACAAATTATGAGATGGGACTGAACAGCTGGTTCATCGTCTCGGGGTCAGGTTTTCCATGCCATACTGTAGCTATCATCTCTGTCTTCATTGCTGATTTATCATACGGTACAATAGCTGCTTCATTTGACATACCGCAAATGCTATACCTAACAGTATAGAGTGATAATATTATTGCTTGCACTGCTACTCATGCATACAAATACAATACTATAACTCTAAAGGGCCTGTTATGTTTGGTTGTGCACCGGACACAGGCACAGACTAACAGAGAATAGCAGATCTACAAGCTCCTGTGAGCTTGTAGAAAGTGTGTACTCGCATACAATACTCCACTCACTGTACTCCACGGTTAGGGCTGTCACAATTATTACATGGTTGTCTAATTACAATTATTTGAGATAATCCCGATATTCTTTTGCCATAATCATCATAATCGTTTCAATGTTGGACAATCGTCGATATCTTTTCAAACAATTCCAAAAATAGTGGAAGTAGCAGATGTGCAAGCTGAAAACATGTGAGGCGGTTTGAGCTTGTAGATTGGCTATTTCTATTAGGTTTTTATTTACGGTATATTTTTTAGGCTAAATTTATTAAATAATGTAATTTATTTGTCAAATCTGCCCTGTGCGCCTTTTGTTCACGAAGCTTAAAAGCCAAACAGAAATGTAATTATCATTATTCATAAAGTTCCGGTGAGAAACGCAATTAAATAATCACAATTATTAAGTAAAATGTCATAATGGTGACGTCATATTTCCATGGTGCAAAAGGATGATGTGAGGACAAGCATCGTACTTACTTCACCTACATAAGATCTGATAGAGTTGTAAAATAGCAGATGCTGCAGTAGTCATACAGTATAAGAGCTAATTGTTAATACTAATTAAACCAGTGGTTTAACCAACATTTTCTGGAAAGTGTCAGTGGTGTAAAGTAACTACGTACATTTACTCAAGTACTGCACTTAACTATACTTTTGAGATACTTTTACTTTACTGGAGTATCATTTTCTATACTTTTATTTCTACTCCACTATAAAAATGTTGTACTTTTACTCCACTCCAATTATATGAAAACTTACTACTAATTACTTTGTAGATTTTGAGTATTATTACAAAACATACATTAACCACTAGCCCATCTACAAGATCACAATGAGTTGCATTGTGAGCTTGTAGATCTTCTATTTTCACAAGATTTTTGTAAATTTTATACATATTGAAAAGGGGCATTCTGCATAAAGTCATTTTTTAATTCTGGACTTTTACTTTTAACAGAGTATTTCTGCATTGCATTATTACATTATTGATACTTTTACTGAAGTTAATCATGTACTGTAAGTACTTTTTCCACCACTGGAAAGTGTCACGGCCCACCCATCTCTGACCACTTAACCCGAGTTAACTTTCAGGTTATCACACTTTTCAAGGTTTAAAAGAAAACAATATAGAATTCTTTTTTATGCCATATATATATATTTTCATCTTTCAAATCTTATTATTTGACCAATCATTTGGGTTGGCAACCACTGGTGTAAGATCTAAGCTAATTCTTAGTGCTAATTAAGCAGTGAGTCTCATCAGCAAACAGTGACATGACAGAACAGTTAGCAGTAGCTTTCCATCCCTATCTTTACAAAAACAATGAAGTACTGGAACAAGATGGAGCATTCAGATGAACCACACATTTATACTATTTTAGGACAGTGGTTCTCAACCTTTTCAGGCCGCGACCCCCAAAATAATCACGTTTTAACTGGGGACCCCACACCCACCCTGACGAGCACTAAGAGTTGAGGCATTACATTTTGTATAACACGGTAGGTAATATTGTGAAAATAGCCGATCTAAATGCTCCCAACTTGTGAGCATGTAGATCTGCTATTTTCCCAATGTCTGCCTCTAATACTTGGCAATTTGGCCAATGTTTAATTTGTAATTTTAGAGGTATTTAAAAAGTCCTTAAATTGTCACTTTGAAATGTGCATATACCCTCTATACACTTAAACGTTATGTTGGTTTGTTAACTGTTGCGTGAGAAAACAATGTTGCACGTTAAGTTAATCATCTGGAGACCACCCAAAATAATTTGGGGACCCCCCTGGGGGTCCTGACCACAGGTTGAGAACCATTGTTTTAGGCAGTGGTGGAAAGTAAGGACATTTACTCAATTTTGAGGTACTTTTACTTTACTTGAGTGTGTTCATTTTCAATACTCAGAGGCAGATGTTTTAATTATTAAAAAACTCTAGACTTAAATTATTATTACATTAACCAATTAAGCCCTATTGTATACTTCTTTTTATGTCTGTTAAAAAATAACTGATCTACAAGTGACGCAACGTGGTGTGAGCTTGTAGATCTGCCATTTTTGAAAGACCGACAAATCTTTAGAGAAAACATTTGTCACAATGAGTACATTTGGTAAGTATATTTTTGATTGCCGACACTTTAGTACTTTTACTCAAGTAAAGTTTTTAATACATGACATTTTACTTGTAACAGAGTATTTCTACATGGCGGTATTGCTAGTTTTACCTTAAAGTAAAAAAAAAACTAAACAAGTACTTCTTCCACCACTGTGTTTAGGACATCGGTCTTCAAGAAGAGCTGCTGCTGGCAACGGCTTGGTCCGGTCTGTAGGGAAGACCAGAGAACAAAACAGACATTAATCCATTTAGGATGGGAAACCATTCATTATTTTATGCTTTAACTAGTGAAAAACAGCAGATATACAAGCTCACAGCGCGGCACCGAGTGCCGCGCTGCGAGCTTGTACATCTGCTATTTTTGAAAAAGACTTTGAATATCTTCGACCCGATTCTATCTACAACTTTCCAAAGTCGTGCATTGCGCAGTAGTTGCACGGAGCTTCCGGCGCCGCAGCCGAGAGTGATCTACAAGCTCACAACGGTTGCATCTGCGACGCGATGTGAGCTTGTATGTCTGCTGTTAACCGGAAGTGTGGTGCAAATAATTCTCCAGTAAATTCCCGCAGAAAGAGGTGGATAAATGTCTTCTAAATCCTTCTCTAAGGTTTTGGAAAAACGCATGTTTCTATGATCAGTGGTGCTCAAACTTTTTCATGTCAAGGACCCCCAAAAATGATATGTATTTGGCCACGGACCCAAAAAGACCCTCAAAATATTTTGTTCCAGGGACCCCCCAGAAGCAAAATCTGAGTTACAAATGCTTTAAAAATACACATTCAAAGATTTGCACAAATTTTCACGACTTTTCAAAAATAGCAGATCTACAAGCTCGCAGCGCGGCACTCGGTGCCGCGCTGTGAGCTTGTATATCTGCTATTGTTTAATAGTTAAAGCATAAAAACAATGTTTAGAGTGGTGGCACATATATACCGGTACATTCCCGGTCTAAACGGATTAAAATGGTTGTTTATAAATTATGTGGATGACAGGCTGGCAAGACAAAGCCATTTCTCTTCCGTGTGTGTGTGTGTGTGTGTGTGTGTGTGTGTGTGTGTGTGTGTGTGTGTGTGTGTGTGTGTGTGTGTGTGTGTGTGTGTGTGTGTGTGTGTGTGAACCTCCAGAAACGGCTCAAAATACTTACTCTTTTCTGCTCGCCGCCGTTGGCTCTGGTCCCAGCAGGAAACTATTGATTCTTTAAAACAAAGATGGGGGGTTTGGTGTCAGTGAGGAATCTATTAGTAAGACTGAGATACAGTAACTTTAATTTGCTGTGAATTTCCGGAGTTCACCCAACTTAGAAAACACATTCTTTTTGCCACTGACCAAAAAGTGACAACTGATTCAAGAGTCTATTTAGTGTGCCCATGGGGTGTTGCACCAAATTCTGGGCCCTGGGTACAAGGATTGACTCACATTTTGTGCTTTAGCTATTGAAAATTAACAGATATACAAGCTGCTGCGAGCTTGTAGATCTGCTATATTTTTTTTATCCTGAAAATGTGTGCAAGTCTTTGAATATATCAAATCCTTCTAAGTTTAAAAATATATATATATATGTTTCTATGTGAGTGGTGCTCAAACCTTTTTGCTATGTGAAGGACCCCCAAAATGATATGTATTTGGCCACGGACCCCCATCTCAAAATATTTAGTTCCAGGGACCCCCAGAAGCAAAATTTGAGTACAAATGTTCGCTTAAATAGGCCTACATTTTGCACACATTTTCACGACTTTTCAAACAAGCTCACAGCGTGGCACCGAGTGCCGTGCTGTGAGCTCGTACATCTGCTATTTTTCAATAGCTAAAGTATAACATAATTAAGATCCCTCCACCTTGGGCCCTAGTAACTCAGTCCCACTTCTCCCCGCCCCCCCCCCCCCCACACACACACACCCCTGAGTGTGCCAGCGTCAAAGGTTAATTTACTGTAAAGCACTATAATGCCACCCGGCTACATACTTTCAAATGGCCACTTGCAAGCAAGCTACAAAGACGTGATTATGTTTCTAAAGAGGACATTTTTAAGCCATGCCACATGTAAGATCAGGGGTCTTCAACAGGGGTCCGGGACCCCTAGGGGGTCCTCAGAGTTATTACAGGGGGTCCTTCAAATCTATTCCGAGGAGAACTTTTGCCAAAAACAGCAAATCTACAAGCTCACAACCCTTGCAGTGCGAGGGGTCGATAGGCGTATCGAGCTTGTAGATCGGCTATTTTCGGTAAAGAGGTTTGGTGTAGGGAAAACAAGAGCAGACTAAGTAACAGTGAAAGGTCACATTTACTAAGTATTGATGATTTAAGTGGTTAAATGTCTGAAAATACTCATTAACATGAATACAACATGATGGTGCTGTCAAACAAGTCTATGAAACTATCCATGAAATCTATGTAAAAGTTTAATCAGCAAAACAATTTTATACAGTATATAGTGAGGGTCCCTGCTTCATCTCTCTCTCTCAGCTTAGGGGTCCTTGGCTGAAAAACGTTGAAGACCCCTGTGTAAGATTCAAGCCAGAAATCTGTCAAAGCTTTCTATTGGAAGCTTGAAGCCACATTGCAACTTCATTCTGACAGGTTAAATTGTCACTCACTTTTGAAGAGTTAGGGATCGACCAATTCTGACAAATCTGACCAAACAGAGCAAGTAGACAAGCAGAGAAATATGCAGCGTACAACTTAAGATGAAAGTATGTCATCTGTATAAATCTTCATCCCTAGTAGCAATGAAGATTTATGGGATAATAATTGTATAGGCTACAATTATTATCTTAGTGCAATATTATCAGAAGAACATCACATAGAAATGAGTAGTTACTTGGTTTTAATGAAAGATGTGAGAGAAGAATTTAAAGGACAACTTTGGTTTTTTTACAACAAGGGTTCATATTTTAGATTGTAATTAGAGAAAAGAAAAGATGAGTGTTAAAATGTTTTTTGTTTGTCTATCATTTTAGCGATTTTAATGACTTTGTTTTCAGTGGGTGGGGGCATGCATGCGAGTGGCTAAATATGTATTTTTAGACACAATAAGCCGGTGATTTCTTTATTACTATTAAAAAAGTAAAATATGAACCCTTGTTGTAAAAAACTTCCTTTAAGATGTTAAGGGGATTCCACACTGTGCAACGTGAAAAATGTAAAATCTTGATAAGAAGATAACAAACAAAAGTCAAACAATGACCATCCCTACGCGTTGGTTATTTAAAACATTTTTTTGGGGCATCATTTCGTCTTTCTCTGGTGTTGTTGGTGTTACTTCCATGATGTGTTCAAATGTTTTCTTAAACTAGACACCCATAACAAGAATATACTGCTCGAATGACTCTGTATGTTTCCAGTGGGACTACAGTTCCGTCAACTTCCGTGCAGCAGTGGCTACTTCCGACACTCGCCGTTCGGGAGCTGCCGTTCCAGACTCTATATAGCATTCGGAGTAGGGATGGGACGATATGAAAATGTCACATCACGATTATTGTGACAAAAGACATCGCGATTTACGATATTATCACGATAATCAAAATCCATTATTCTGGGGCGGAATATTTGCCAAAAAATAGCAGATCTACAAGCTCACAACGTGTCGCAACGCAAATAAAAGGTGAATTGATCCCAGTGCATGACGGAGGACGATACCGCGATATATTAAATCTCCACGATACGATTATCTTCACTGTTTTTTATCACGATAAATATAATATCGCTAATCGTCCCATCCCTAATTCGGAGATTGCGGAATAGTTGTCTGGCTACACAAGACTATGTTTACACTGGCACCCCTACTCGGATCTTTTGGCCTATCAAGATTGGAATCATCAAGTCTGAACAGCAAAAAGCAAAAAAAGAAACACATGGAAACTGATTTTTGCTAATCAGATTCAAATCAGTTTTCTTTAGCATTGTTCAGGCTGCTTAAAATCATCCGGAAAAGGAAAATCAGATTTGGACTGGATCCGGGCTACCAGTCTGAACAAGGTCTAAATATACTTACTGTTGTATAGTCTAAAATAGACAATCTACAAGCTCACAACGTGACGCGCTGCGCCGCGTTGTGAGCGTCTAGATCGGCTTGTAAATGTTGGGCTAGATGTTCGGTACAGGTCGGCTTGTAAATTAGCTTGTAAATCGCAGCCTTGTAAATGTTTGCCCCCGGAATAGAGACGCCGTCTCTCCTATCTCAGTAATTGTAGCACAGCCAAATCCGACTGGCCCGCATCCAACAGCAGTAACCTTATGATCTTAAAGTGGGCTACGGTAGGTGATAAATGGGAGCTCCGGACAGGAATTAAACTGGGGCGGGTGGGCGGGTGGGGGGGTGGGGGATCTCCAGAGACAGCGGTAATGAAGGGCTAGAAAGAGCCGACTCTTACTTTGAGTTCTCCGCCGCATCTTTCAGCTCCTCGTCCAGTCTACGGGGAGAGAGAGTTGATGCAACATGATGAATATATCAGCTTAGCCATTTAGCACAATGGTTCTCAACCTGTGGGCCAAATTATTTTGGGGGGTCCCCAGATGATTAACTTAATGTGCAACATTGTTTTCTCACTCAACAGCAAACAAGTAATACCTCTAAAATGACAAATGAAACATTGGCCAGATTGTCAAATATTAGAGGCAGAAGTTGTGAAAATAGCTGATCTACATGCTCACAATTGTGAGCATGTAGACCTGCTATTTTCACATGCCTCAACTCTTAGTGGTCGTCACGGTGGGGGGTCCCCAGTTCAAATATGATTCTTTTGGGGGTTTGTGGCCTGAAAAGGTTGAGAACCACTGATTAAGCAGATCATGCCAGTGTGACTTACAAAGTGCAGGGGGAAAACAAACATGTACAATCCTACGTAGAAAACATGTACACTTCCCTACAAAGCCAAAGTGAAGTAACTGCGCAGAGAAGCAAACTGATAAGCTAGATATATACTGTAAGACAGTGACAGGAATATGCTGTAAGTGACATCGCACTAATTGTACATCTGTTCATTCGTGAGCTACCGGTAATTATCCACAAGATCATGAAGGATGATTTGACCTCAATGTCTCCAAAAATGTAGTTACTGCACTTTGGCTTTGTAGGGCAGTGCAGGAATACAAAGAAACCAAGTATGGTCTGTACTACATAAAAACCAAGTATGGTCTGTACTACATAAAAACCAAGTATGTGCTTCTACATAGATACAAGTATATACAGTACTACATATTGTCAGTGTTAGGCAGAAGCCCTTCATTTATTTCATTTTATTAATGCCCTAATCTAGGATGCATCATCTTATGATCTCAAAAGCAGAAAGAATTGCCGATCTACAAACGATACAAGCTTGTTTTCGCTATTTTTCAAAGAGGCAAAAAGAAAGATTCTACGGAAGATTTTTGTATTTAATGACATTTCCGTGATAGGGACGCCCGCTTGAAAACTGCTACAGTCAGTCTGTGGGTTTTATAAATATTTAACCAATAAAAAGTTTCAACTAGAACTTGTTGACTAAACAATAAGTATAGTAGGCTCACCTAGCGATGCATTCTGGGATGTGGATGAACTCCATGGGGATGAGTTCCTGCAGCTCGTCCAGGCTGTTTACATATTTGATCTTATTGCTGAACTTGGTGCTGTGGGCACAAAGTAACACGCACGCACACACACGCACGCACGCGAACGCGCACACGCACGCACACACGCACACGCACACACACACACACACACACACACACACACACACACACACACACACACACACACACAGCCGCACGCACGCACGCATGCACGCACGCACGCACGCACACGCGCGCGCACACACAAAAAAGAAAGCACAGTCATAACTTTGTTGTAATTGTTGTCTACAGCAGTGGTCCTCAACCTTCTTAATTTCAAGAAAAACTTGCTTTAAAAACTAATTGAAAATCCCAAATATAATTACATTGTTGTTATTAGATAATAGTATTATATCATTAACTCTGAATGCACATAGGTGTTATTAGTTTAGAACAGTAGTTCTCAATCAGTGGTCTAGTGGTCCTTGAGGGGGTTTCAGGTTCCCCAGCTAAATGATGGAGAGTTGGTAATCAAATGGACCCTTATAGATCTTTAACTCTTGAGTGTAAAATGAAACCAAATCGACCCTTTTGGGCATTTATTCTCAAGAGTAAATGACTGTTAAACAGTTGCATTAATTAATTTACAAGAAGTCTACACAATTAGAGAATGTAGAAGAATTGTTAATTTGATCGACGTTTTTTTCCTGTCATCTCTCCTATGGTACCAACATCAATACAGCATGGACAAAATCTTTATCCGACGATAAAATATTTTACGTTTTGGGTCTGAGGCTCAAATGCAGGTTGACAACTACTGGTTTAAATAACAAGGTGTTCTACAACTGCAGTAGACGTTGTGTTTACCTGATGAAGGGTCTGGTGATGGCGAGGATGGTCCTGATGAACCATGACGGGTGGACGATGATGAACGACTTCAAATTCTTCCTGAGCCTAGGCATTATAATTAATAATAGATTAGAGCATTATCAAAGGTATTGTTTTATCATTATCAGATCGGTTCAGAAAATATCTCAACAAGCTCAAAGAACTTAAGCTCGCAGGACTTTATGCTAGACAAACAGGAAACACATGATGAGGGTGTGAAATGAGTTTGAGTTTCAAATCTGCTGCTGTGCCAGTGGGCACACATAGCGCAACAAGTGGACGACGTCTTGTCCCAAGTCCATGCTGCACTTCTGGCCATTTCCGGTATAGAAAGACAGATTGAGGAATGCACAGCACACTACTCAACATGAAAACATATGCACATGCAATATGCTTGTTGTTTTGTACAGTACATTCATGCATGAGTCTAGTTGTTTGTTTTTCTTAATGTTCCACATTGAACGTTCATCTACACTTTAACAGGACCAACCTTCTGTCAATCATCTGATAGCATTTCTTCAGCCAACCGAGGCCAGGCATTCTCCGGTGGGGCGTGGCTCCGTTCAGATAGACGATCATGTAGTCCTCTGCTACCATCAGCTCTAGGGTGCTGATCACAAAGCTGGACGCACGCACGCACGCACGCACGCACGCACACACGCACACACGCACACACACACACACACACACACACACACACACACACACACACACACACACACACACACACACACACACACACACACACACTGTATATCAGTGGTTCTCAAACTTTTGAATGTCAAGGACCCCCAAATTAATATGTATTTGGCTACGGACCCCCATCTGAAAGTTTTATTGTTCCAGGGAACCTCAGAAGAGATTTTGATCCCGCAGATGCACACAACTCTTTTTGGTTAAAAAGATTACTATCTATATTCTGATAGTAATCATTGCTATAGTATCGCGATAATCAAAATATCCCGGAATATTTGCCAAAAAATAGCAGATCTACAAGCTCATAACACGCCGCGTTGTTGAGCGTTTTCTAATTCATGGAATGTCTTAGATTTTTCTTAATGAAATTAAGAAATCAATTTTTAATTGATGGAATATTTTGCTTTTTTGGCAATGTTTTTTGAAAATGTTTTGAAATAATAACAACCACTGTCTTACTTACAGGAAGAGGTTCTCCATCACTTCATGGTAGTCCTCTCTGTCACTGTCCGGCAGGAAACAGGCAGCGAACACGATGATGGCGTTCACTCCATTTCCATAGTAGCCTGCATGACGTCAACAAGAATGCAAAACAGTCAGTCTGATGATCATGGGACGATTTGATTTTCTCATTCACTTCTCATCCGACCTCATCATCGCGGTGCGTTGTGTTGATTGATTGATTGAAGACTTTATTAGTAGTTTGCATAGGGAAGGTACAGTTTCATGACGGTACAGTCATGAAACTGGTACGAGGTCAACTAAAAGATGTAAACTGGTACAAGGTCAACTAAAAGGGGATCATAGTAAGCTCTTCAGCTTTTTTACACAGGACACCTTTATGTATCTCATATAACACTGAATGACAGATGGATAGAACACACAGACCTGCCAACCCTGGCAAATTTTTCGTGCCCGCGGCGCCCGCAGCGCCCGCGCAGCGCCTGCGGTGCAATTTTTGTTGTTTTCACAAAACAGCGTATATTTTGGGGGGTTCCATGCACCTTTTTGGGTGGGACCTTTACAGTTATGTTAACAAAATTTCACACCAGAAATGTAGCACATTGCATGTCTTGACTTACACTAATAGGAGGAGGCAAGATGTTAGAACAACCTTTTAAATAAAATGCCATTTGGTCTGGAGAAAAAGTAGGCTAGTATTACCAGGCAATACAGTAGTTGCATTGGCAATATTGTTGACAAATCTTTAATAAAATATACTAACTGCACTTGCTCAGAGTTAGTTAACAATAGACTATCAAAACAGCCGAACACCAGGAATGAACATACATCAATATAATCATGTTATTCAAATTGCAAAATAGCTTTTCATTGTCAAGTAGGCTATTTATTTACATAAACCTGTCTTTGTTAATTGAGCAGCCTAAATAAAACCACATTTCTGTGCAAGATTTGCATGAAGTTCAAAGTATTCAACTCATGTAGGTTTCTATTCCATCCATTAATTGACATATAGGCCTACATTGTGTATAGATCACATACAGCCTAGTCTGTATATTCATTCATATAGGCGGCAGGCTACTCATTGTTGATAGACCATTAATGTCTTCATATATTCACAGGTGATAAATAATTTGTTCACTGTTAATGTTTTTGACAATACACATAGGCCTAATATTCATTCATTCATACTCGAGTTAAAGTGGAACAGGCAGCCCAGTATTTTATCCAATCATGGCCAATGTATGCTTCAGTTCATTGTACTAAGAACTGGGTCACACGTTTTGACATTTTCCGACTGGTTGCTCGCTGCAACACCGTTGTATGACGGAGTATAACTCCAGGCGGACCGCAGCCGCTCGTTGTTTCGTTTCACCAGCGACGCCAGATAGGTTTAAGTTAGGCATAGTACAAGATTTTACCACTTCTCACCATCGTGGCTGCTATGACATGTGAATGCACCTCAAAGGAGGGTTTTAAAAGTTTATTATTAGCCTACCTGTTAGATCGTTGGCAGCACTAAGAGGCGAACAGTCGCTGTGCATCGACTCGCACGACACCACGGTCATTCTCCGTATCGTCTTCTTTATACATTAATCTGATTAATATCGCCGTTATGTATCCGATCGATAACTCGTCGGCGTCGCTGTGAGATGCGTGCATGCTGAACTAAACCAAAACCACCTTCTTATAACTCTATGACCAAAACAAACAGACTCCGTCCGCCAATCGGTTCAATTCTTCTTCTGTTGACAAAACGAGCATCGCCTCTGTTCTAGTGCTCCCCAGCGCCATGCACCCCATTCACACACCATTCATGTGGTGGCTGGGAGGAACTACAAGGCAAGGAGCAAAAATGTTTGGCTCACTTGAGCCACAACACAACACAGAATGTGTTGTGTTACCATCCCCCGAAAATGCGTAGCCGTTAGAGGAGTTTGCGTACCTGCGTACAGAGACTAGAAATGCGTGCTTACTACGCAAAATGCTTACAGGTTGGCAGGTCTGGAACACAGTACTATGCAGTAGATAACATCAATAGCAAAAGAAAAAGAAAGGTCATAAAGAAGAAAAATTAAAGAAAAAAAAATAAAAATAAACAATATTTACAGTGGAAAGGGGGAGGTAAGTATGGCACAAGTCTCGAGTAGCAGCCGCCTGTAAGTGACTTTTCAGTCCGATTTTAAAGGAGGTTAGGGATTTACACTCCTTTAAGGCTTTCGGTAAGGTGTTCCACATGTTAGTGGTATAGCAGGAGAACTAATTTTACCCTTTTTTAGAGTTGTGAGCTTTAGATCAACAAAAAATAAAGTGCTTAAACTGATTTTGAGAACCACTGGTCGACTGATTTACGCTTAGCTGAAATAACAGATTTTCATGCAAAAAGAAAAAAAGAAAGCTTGATTTTTTGTAGTTATATTCACATGAGAGAGGTCTACTTCAATGGAATCTATTCAGGGCTAAATAAAAGGCAGATCTGTGCTTGGACAGAGAGCAGCAGCAGATGGTAGATGGTAGCAGATGGTAGAGCCAACCTTTGGAACTCAAATATTCGCTTCTGAGGGGTCCCCGATTCATCATATTTTGAGATGGGGGTCGTGGCCATATGCATATAATTAAGGAGGTCCTTGACATGAAAAGGTTTGAGAACCACTGATGATAGAAACGTGAGTTTTTCAAAAAAAACCTAGAAGATATTTATAGAATCGGGTGAAAAATATTCAAAGACTTGCCCCAAATGTTCTGGATTTTTCAAAAATAGCAGATCTACAAGCTCGCAATGCAACACTCTGTGTCGTGCTGTGAGCTTGTATATCTGCTATCTTTCAACAGCTAAAACATAAAATAAGAAATAACGTTTAAATTTGACAGAATAAAACATGATGACTTTCTGGTAGGGCTACAGTACCTCCATGAGAGATGACTTTCTGGTAAGGCTACAGTCAGGGTTCCCACACATTTTTACCAATTAATTTCCAAAACCTTTCCAAAACCTTTCCAGAATATTTAACCCAATTTCCAGGACTATATAACAATAATTCCGCTCAATAACAGGTCGCTTACTCCTATGCGCAAAGCCCAAAGACAGGTAGTGTATGCCAGTGGTTCTCAACCTTTTCAGGCCATGACCCGCGAAATAATATTTTAACTCGGGACCCGGCACCCTGATGAGCACTAAGAGTTGAGGAATTTTGTATAACACTGTTCTATTGTGAAAATAGCAGATCTACATGCTCACAACGCCTCGCAACACGAGGCGTTGTGAGCATGTAGATCGACTATTTTCACAATTTCTGCCTCTAATATTTGACAATTTGGACTATGTTTAATTGTAATTTCAGAGGTATTAGCAGAATCAATAACCAAAGACAATGCATAGCTATTTTTTCCAGGGCCTTCCAGGACCCTTGATCAATTCCAAAACCTTTCCAGTACTGGAAAAATATTTTTCTAATTTCAAAATATTTCCAGGAATTTCATGACCGTGGGTGACAACGTACAGTGACTTTCTACAGTACCTCCATGGGAGATGACATTCTGGTAGGGCTACAGTACCTCCATGGGAGATGACTTTCTGGTAGGGCTACAGTACCTCCATGGGAGATGACTTTCTACAGTACCTCCATGGGAGATGACTTTCTACAGTACCTCCATGGGAGATGACCTTCTACAGTACCTCCATGGGAGATGACCTTCTGGTAGGGCTACAGTACCTCCATGGGAGATGGAGAGATGACCTTCTGGTAGGGCTACAGTACCTCCATGGGAGATGACTTTCTACAGTACCTCCATGGGAGATGACTTTCTACAGTACCTCCATGGGAGATGACTTTCTACAGTACCTCCATGGGAGATGACCTTCTGGTAGGACTACAGTACCTCCATGGGAGATGACTTTCTGGTAGGGCTCGATGCTCTTCATGTTGATGCGGTGCTCCTGCTCTCCGATGACCACCGTTCTCCACAGCGTGGTGTCCTGGCGCTCCTCCTCCGTGGAATACGTTGGGATTGGCTCACAGGGCTCCCCCCTCGCCGCGCTCCTATTGGCTGCTGCTGCCGGCGGGCCCGGATCTGAGAACGTTTTCAACAAACACTCTGATTGATGATCACTGTGGGATTGCTGCACAGGGAGACTGAAATCCCCCTCCCTCCCCTCACTGACCATCATTAGTTCTTACAGCAAAGCCCAAACTGATGGGGATATGCAAAACTATTTTATATATTGTTGGGTGGAAATCTTGTACAATACAGTATGTCCAAAACCGTTAGTTTTGTATTTATCATTTTAAAAATGAATTAAGCTAGTGAAAATAGCAGATCTACAAGCACACAACGCCTCATGGTGCAAGGCGTTGTGTGCTTGTAGATCTGCTATGTTCACTAGTTTTGTGTGACAGTCTTGTATGATGAAGCAGGGCTTTACTTTACGAAAAAACGTCTACATTTGAAACTTGGAGATACAAGGTTTCTGCCCGACAGTGACGATATACTAAGGATTTCTATAGTCGACTCTGATTGGCCAACTAATGCCAAAAGTCGACTGGCAGTCAGCTATACTGCCTTTACAAAGCCAAAGTGCAGTAACCACAAACAAAGATTTAACTGAAAATCGGTTTTAAAGGATATAACTGATATTACACTGACTGTACCTCTGTTCTTGAGGTAATTGTTTATCCCCCAAAAGCACCACGGCTAATTTGACCTTTCGGATACACAAATAAGTTGGTGTGTCCAAAAACGTAGTTACTGCACTTTGACTTTGTAGGGCAGTATGGGCAACTAGCAGGGAGAAAAAAAATCATGTTTTGACTGAGAGATTGGCAGTTGATCAGTCTGATTGCATAACATAAAAAAATGTATGCAATAAATAGAAGATCATTCCATTACGGCTGTGGGGGGGTGCTTAATGTCTGATTTAAAATATACTTGCTTGGTTTCTCCCAATAAATCATGGCATATCCTATTGTAGCGACCAAGTCCAATACTTGGCAAACCACTGCTGGTTGCCGACCAAAAGCTCTAAGTCTTGACGTGTGGTGTGATAAGAAAACCGATGTCCAAAACTTCCAATAGAGTTCAGCATAAACGTTATTTATTCTTACAATTTCAGTCCATTACTTCGGCATAATAAAGAAATAAACATAAACAGCCAAAGGATCAGAACACCAGCCTCTCATGCTCACAGTCAAAAGACTGTCTGTCTCCAAATCGACCAACAGCTGTCGCTGATTAACATCATCCTTAAATAACCTGGCCACCTTTGCCTGAACATGGGTGTGAAATGGCTCTTACACCTATTTTCTTTTTAACTATTTGTTAATTAATATAACATATATCACATATATATAGGCCAATCTCTCAGTCGAATAGATTGGTATTCAACTAAGACTCCCTCTATCGACTAGTCGACTGGTTGTACAGGTTTGTTGTTTGTCGCATGCGTTTGTATAAGGTTTGTTTCCAGACAGACCAACCTTCCCAGTCCATTTCATGGTCAGTGTAATCCAGGTAGTCTCCCTCGTCCGGTGTGTCGAGGTCATCCACGTTGATGTCCAGGTCATCGGGAGTTTCTCCCAGGTCGTCCTCGCTCTGGTCCAGCGACAGGCTGATACGAGGGGCGGAGAGTTTCTTTCTCTGGGCGGGGCCTCCTTGCAGGGGTAGAGAGGTGGGAGGAGCTGCCAAAACAGTACATCAAATTTCAGGATTTTTCAAAAATAGTAGATCTGCAAGCTCGCAGTGCGGCACTCAGTGCGTCTGCGAGCTTGTATCTCTTCTAGTTTTCAGTAGTTAAAGCATAAAATGATTGTTAAATTTGAAGGGATAAAACATTTTCGAATTAATGATATTAACCAATTAAGAAAAAAAATGTAATTCAAATATTTACTTCTGGGGGGGTCCCTGATACATAATATTTCGAGATGGGGATCGGTGGCCAAATACAGTACATATAATTCTAGGGGTCCTTGACATGAAAAGGTTTGAGGGACACCACTGATGATAGAAACATAGGAGGACTTAGAAGGCAATTATCCACAAGTTTCCCAACAAGCTTACTGATATGAGGGAAAATGTGTGCTTCACTTCCTCTGCACAGCTGATTCAAATCACTTAACAAAGCACCAAGTAATCACCATGCAGGGATTCAGGTGCCACAGCAGCACAACAACCAATCATATGAAGAAGCTAAGAGGACAGGAAGTGATGCCCACCTGTCAAGCAAAGGCTCATGGGACATAGAAAACGTGTGGATAGAATCGGGTCAAAAATATTCAAAGATTTTCAGGATTTATTATTTTTCAATAGCTAAAGCATAAAATAATGGTTAAATTTGACGGAAATTAATAAACCATTTTTTGAAATAATAACAATAAAACATGTTTCAATGCCAGTATGCATGTTCACCTGGTCTGCCCTCGGCCCCGTCAGAGCTCATCTTCCTCTCAGACGTCAGGTCCATCCCCTCATCACCCACTAGACCTGCACAACAGGGGTGGACAAAGTACTCACATGTTTTACTTAGGGAAAAGTAACAATACCACAATGTGGAAGTGCTCTGTTAAAAGTAAAAGTCCGGAATTAGAAAATGTACTTGAGTAAAAAACATCCCTGCTCCTGAGTATCGTTCTACCCCTCGAAGGTAGCTTAATATCTGTTGAAATCTTTAAACTTCGTTAAAAGCCACATCTTTCTTTCTTTCTTTCAACACAGGCCCCATCCCACCAGAGGTGTTGAAAAATGTTCATATATTGTCAAATAGTGTCGCATCAGAACGCGTTGTGAGCTTGTAGTCATTTCTAGGTTATGTGTGATATCTGCCATGTGCAACTTCAAAGCCTAAAAGCCAAACAGAAATGTAATTGCCAACGACAAAAATAATTCAACTGTTAGTCGCAATTATTTGAGGGACAATTAATCGTCATGTAAAATGTCATTGTTGTCCTATAAGTGCGCAGGTGACCTCAAGTGCTTGTGCCAGAATCAGAGAACAGATCTCAGTCTAAAAGGGACTTCTATACCTGCAGAGATTTCATAGATATGGTCATTATTTATATTAAGTAATAAGTAAAGTTTTGAATAAATGTTCTTTTACTCCTTTACATTTGAGTCATGTGTAAAAGTAGGATACATAATTCTAATGATTTGGTTTGGCTACATTCTGCTTACCTACAGTATTTATTATTCATTGTACATTTAGTTTGTTTCATTCTCTCTGAGTGACTTCAGCCAGAGACTGGTATTTGCATTGGCTCTGTCACATGACTCTGTTTAACCAATCAAGCATAGCCAATCACCACACACACACACACACACACACACACACACACACACACACACACACACACACACACACACACACACACACACACACACACACACACACACACACTAGTTACTGTACATTATGTGCTGCCTTCTCTGTCTGCCTTAATTCATGTCATATTCTGGAGATTTAAAGTGACATGGTTTAGACCTGTAGATGAAAAAATATATATCATTTCTATCGGACAAGCACTTATAATATTATATTTTAGACATTTCAATTATGTTCTGATTAAACATTAAATCAGATTGCATGAACACAGTCCAGTACTTGAGTACTCTTTTAACTACTAAATCTTACTCAAGTAAATCTTTGTAGCAGGGGCTTTAGCCACCCCTGGTGAAGGCTTAGCACCCCCTAAGCCCCCCATCCCCCAAACCCAATTGTGATGAATAATATTTAAGGAATAAATAAATAAAATATATATGAATATGTGAAAGACAATTAAATTACTTCTATGTAAACCATACTATAAAACCATACTTGTTATGCTGGAAAGCATCTTCAGCCTCACAAAACCCCTAGCCGATAACCTACAGTCCTCAGATTTGGAGCAGGAAAGTGCCGATCTGGTCAGTTCAGTTATCCATACCCTAAGTGAGAAAATCTCCTTTGTCATATTAGTACTATTCATTATTGTTTGTTGTCAAAATTAATTAGCCCCCAGTCTAAAAAAGCCAGCTCCCCCATAGCCCCCTCAGTCACAATTCTCTGGAGCCGTTGCTGCTTTGTATAGGACTACTTTTACTTCTAGTCATTATTTGGGGCACTGTGTTTACAGAAAGAAAGAAAGAAAGAAAGAAAGAAAGAAAGAAAGAAAGAAAGAAAGGTGTGGCTTTAAAGAATTTAAGTTTACAGATTTCAACAGATAAGCTATCGAGGGGGATAAGCTATCAAAGGGACGAGAAAGATACTCAGCAGTAGGGATGTGATGGAGACAGACAGGTTAAGGGTCATCTGAAATGCTCTTTTCCTTAGTAATAATCATGCATTCATCCAGCAGTGACAGCGCGGCAGGAGAAGTGGAGGGGGTTTGCAAAGAGGAACAGAGAGACATGAGGGACTGTTAGTTACATTACATCAGCAGAACACCATTCATCTCCCCTCTGCCTCGATCTGTCAAAGCCTGATTTGTACTTGGCCGTGCAACGTCACCACTCACTCGCAGAATAGAGCCGATCTACAAGCTCACAACAGGCCATGTCTGTGACGCGCCGTGGGCTGTAGATCAGGTGGTGTTGCCTCAGACCACAGACACACAGATCCACAGGCTGTACCACGTCACGTGTTTCTCACACATGTGGAGAAAAGAAAATATGACCGCTATTTTTAGCAAGTGCAATAAGAAAACTGCTCATTTGAATGGCTTTACTTGAACACCACATACAGTATACACACACACACACACACACACACACACACACTCATATACTGTACAGTATATGGTCTAAAACAGGTGTCTTCAGCAGGGGGTCCCGGACCCCTAGGGGGTCTTCAGAGTTACTTACTACAGGGGGGCAGCCAAATCCTTGTGTGATCGATAATGTGAGGATAATTATTTTAAATTAACAACTTGAACCCTCGCATCCCTAGTCTGAGGAGAACTTTAGCCAAAAATAGCAGATCTACAAGCTCTCCACGCCGAGCTTGTAGATCGGCTATTTTCGGCAAATAGGTTTGGTGTAGAGGTTTTTTTTAAAAAGAGCAGACCAAGTACAGAATGAAAGGTCAAGTTTTTTAGTGGTTAATAATGTATGGAAAAAAGAAAAGATTAAAACGAATCCAACATAGACTGATGACAGTGCTGCTGTCAGACAAGTCTATGAATCTATCTATAAAATCAATGAAAATCTCCATCACACATTTATTCAATATGTAGAGGGGGTCCCTCCCTGCTATATCTTTCTCTAAGCTAAGGGGTCCTTGGCCTGAAAACGTTGAAGACCCCTGGTCTAAAAGAGAGAGATATAGTGATCAGCTGTTCAGAGCATCTCCATGGAGGATGCTGAGCACAGTGGTGCTGATGACAGCAGCTCCTCCCTCTCTCTCTCATCCTGCCTGGGAAATGAAACACTTGCATCTCTTTATTTCTTTATTTCCACACGGAATCGGAGCCATCTACTCACCACGGCTGGGGCACAACAAGGAATATGTCCTCCTGTTTCTCAAAGCATGGGTGAATTATCAGCCTCCTTATGCCTAGATATAAAACGTTATTTTGTTGTTTCTTTGCTCCCCGCCGGTCGGCGAGATCTCTAGTGATGCTAAAAACAGCTCACAGCATCCACCATTTTCTGGTCACGTGACCCGTGTTGTGACCAAATAAGGGCGATCCTGTGTCTACACGCAAAAGATATGTAAATATAAGGATAAGTCAGATACGTCACTTTCTAATCCGGAAGTACGCTGTTGTGCTCAGTAGAATCTATGAGTAGAATCCACAACATTATCCTTGTTTTAAGAAAACGACTGTTTGGTTTTTATTCACGATGCCATGGAAGCTGTACTACACTACCCACAATCCTAAGAGTTTTAACAGGAGGAATGGAAATGTTCACCCACCGCCGCACCGCACCTCTATTTATAACCATAAAGGCCCATTCCCACTGGGCCAGATAACAGATAAAAAAATCTCTTTCTCCAGATATTTTTCCATCTGTATCTACCATCCACTTTGAATGGAAAAATATCTGGAGAAAGAGATTTACCATTTTAGTTTTTCCCCTTTTTTCTAGGTAAAAAAAGATATTAACCAACAATTTGCAAAATCATTATTAAATAAATATACACAAAATCCATATAAAACATTTAGAGAAAATAGCAGATCTACAAGTTCATAACGCCACACCATGACAGCGACAGCAACACATTGTGAGCTTGCAAGCTATCTCCACTTTATTTTTGCAGATATGGCTTAGGTTATTATATTATTTCATAATACATTTGATTTGTGTACTTATAGCGTAGGTTCCTCCTCATAATGTTGCCTATATTTTGGGTCTCATGCTGAAAATGCTGGAAACCCTGCATTAGAAGGCAATAAGGCATACAATTAAAGCAACAACTTCACCCTACCAACATGCCGAATACATTATTTAGCCTACACAACAAACATAATTGTTATTTTATGACTTGATGCATTTTTTTAGAGATGAGGAGTGTCCAAAAGGGGTGAAAGTAAGTCCAGAGTAGCTTTTGTTGTTGTCACTTACCTAAGTCTGCCCTGTTGGACAAGAGACTTTCACACACACTGCTTGGTACAAAGGTCTTTATTTTCCACAGCAACTCAATCACCCTGCATGCATGGCCACACCTGATTCTGTAGCCTGCAGTCTTATCAATCTGTCATGAATGTAGCCTTCATAATATGTTGTTTAGTTGAGTGGTTCTCAACCTTGACTCCCCAATATTTAAACTGGGAACCCCCCACCCTGACAAGCACTAGGAATCTTATGAGTTGAGGCGTTAATTATTTAGTTTGACTTGGTTCCACAGATAGGTCTAAATATTGTGAAAATAGCCGATCTACAAGCTTGTAGACTGGATATTTTCAAAAACGTTTCCTCTTTCTTATATTATGACAATTTAGCCAATGTTTGTGTGTTTGTTGTTGAGGTATTTAAAGTGTCTTATTAGTCCTTAAATTGTCACTTTAACTGTCATATCTGGGACAGAACATGAACATAACACTTATATTTAGTGCAGGACTATCACCTTTTTGTGGAATTTTCATCGCATTACTTTTTGTGAGGTCAACTAATAATTGCATTGGAAAATACACAGGAAAATGATTACATAGTCCTAACGACTGCAAACCACAATGTTTCATTGTTGCTCACTCATAGAGACAAGACACGTCAAGTAACATTAATTTATTGTGAAGGGTTGGAAATCAAACATCTGTTCTGTGCTGCTCGGTTCTTGCATAAATATTACAGCATAAACTGGAAGAATGTTTAACTGTAAAATATGTATACTTTTCACTTCCTCTTCAGGAATACAGGAAAACAGGGCAGAGAGACGGGGTGGATCACATTCTGGAGCGTTGTATGTCTCACCAGTCTGACACTGATGTGCTGATAATAAACAGTAAGCTGTCACACAACACAAACTGGTAAAAGGTGCTTACTTCCTACAGTCCCTAACAGGAAGTGATTTATGAAAGAATGTATACAAATTGATGTAATTTCAGTTTGTTTTCCAGCATGTAGAAAGTGTACTTGTCTAGCATATTTCTGCTGTATTACCTTGCGGCAAAGTTTGCGCCATTTTCACTTCTTGCTGAAATTAAATATGCTCAGCTTTGACAGCTTCATACTATTCTAACTGTGAAGCTTTTTTTTCCCCAGAACAAGCCTCAGCCAACAATAAAGTAAGCAGGAAGTATTACGTTGAAAAACAACAACCTGTAAAACACTGTAACAGCCTACAAGCAGACATCGTTAGACGTCGCTACAAATCACTTATACGAGGTTGAAAGTGTTAAAGTTCTCTTTTAAGATGGCGTGTTTGACGTCTTTAAAGACAACTCGAATGTTCTCTGTGTCAGTAGCACAGGTATAGTGTTTGTAAAGTTCTTTGGAGTGTCCAAAGTGCTCGTCCTGGTACATTTTCAAGATGAACCTCTTTGCAGCATCAGCATCTCTCGGGGGCCCTATAAATGAACAGAATCAGACAATAATACATTTAATGTGTTTTCCATTAACAAATATGACATGTGTTCTTTTTGAGCTTGTCTGCAATCTTTTAAAATAAACATTGCATGGGGGTTCCTGGCTCAACATCTTTTCAGATGAGGGTCAGAGTAATAAAAAAAAGTTCATTGTGAAATAGAAATGTTTTATTTGAGAACCGCTAGGTGTGCCGTCATACTGATTTAAGCACGGCAAGGGAGCTTATTTTAACCAATCGGCTTACTTGGACGGAACAGTCGGTTGTATAAGTAAGCTACACACTGGGAAACCACTGAAGTAATGAACCAAATCAAATTAACAACTTACACCCTCTATACTTCTCTTCTGATGTTGGAGTTCAAGCGGTTAAAAATACTGTTTACACATACAAAGCATAGTGTGTGTTTTACCAGTAAATTCTGGAAAGTAGTCTGCCAAGTGGGACGTTGTGATTTTCTCTTCAAGCAAGTCGGTTTTGTTGAGGAAGAGAATGAAGGAGGTTTCCAGGAAGTATTGGCTGTTGACGATGACATTGAACATGGTTTTGCTCTCATCCATTCGATTCTGTTAAGAGAGAGTTGAAGAACTTACTAAACGTCTGTTTACACCCAAAGGAAAACCAATGGAAATAAGCTGTCACTTTATACTTTTGACAATGTGTACAAAGTAGACATTTTATACACTTGGGAAATGGGACATCCTGCACAATGAGTACTTTGTAATTTTTTAAACCAAGACGTTTGTACTTTTACTCGAGTAATTTGGAATTCAGGACTTTTACTTGTAACAGAGTACTTTTTCCACCACTGCTTGTGCTTACTTCGTTCTCACTCTCTCTGAGGACCTGGTCATACTCGCTGAGGGCCACCAGGAATATGATGGTGGTGACCTTCTCAAAGCAGTGGATCCACTTTCTTCTCTCACTGCGCTGACCACCCACATCCACCATCCTGCACCCATCAAAAAAAAAAAAAAAATGGATGAAACAGCATCACCTGTGTTGCGTACATCACATTCATTGTCCCCGGCTCAGCCATGCCCTTTTTGAGCAGGGCCTCAGCGCTAAGGCTTGACCGAGTGTGTATGTATGTATGCAGTATACTCATACACATTGTATGAGTAGCAACCAACATAGTGACCAAGTGGCGCTGTTGAGCAGCCTTGACATTAATGGACAACTAGCCTTACATTAAGACGCATTCTGCCGAGACTTTCGCATTGTGAATTGGGGCGACGGCAGAAAGCGTCTTACCGACTTGTCAGACAGGTCCGGAGTATGGTCTGCAAAACTGCTACTGCGGCTCAACACATGCACACATGCGAGACATATCTTCCGTACAAGTTCTGCAAGGTTTTTGCGACTTGTCCGGAAGCCTTGTTTAATGTATTAGTCCGTATTGTTAAATAAAATGAGTTTTTACCAAGTGTGTGTCTTTTCCAAATCTAGCATCTCTGGTTTGGTTAAAGATGGTTGCACTTATCACGTGACGTTCATCCATTCCCCCATTCGCTCATACAAGGACATGACGTATACGGAAGAATGCACAATAATGCTTCCAGCCACCAACAGGCGCTGTTGCAGCTAACGTTGTAGCAAACGAGGAAAAGCTGTACACTTGGTAAAAACTCATTTTATTTAACAATACGGACTAATACATTAAACAAGGCTTCCGGACAAGTCGCAAAAACCTTGCAGAACTTGTACGGAAGATATGTCTCGCATGTGTGCATGTGTAGAGCCGCAGTAGCAGTTTTGCAGACCATACTCCGGACCTGTCTGACAAGTCGGTAAGACGCTTTCTGCCGTCGCCCCAATTCACAATGCGAAAGTCTCGGCAGAATGCGTCTTAATGTAAGGCTAATGGACAACAGAAGAATTCATATAGTTTAACACTGCTCAGAGGCACCGCTCACTTCACACTCTATGTGGTTTTTTTTATAATTTGGAACAAACACAACTGGTATGTGAATAAAACTGATTGGAATAGAGAAGCCACTTACCGAAAGCGCACAACATCAAGGTCAAAGGGGTACTCTATGACGCCTGAGGTTTTCACCCTAACTCTTAAGACGTCTTCCACGGTGGGAAGGTAAAATGCGGATGTGATTCTGCCCATGTCACTTAAGAAGCTGAAACGGTAAGAACAAAAAGACCCGGTTTAATCCCTACTGATTCAAGGTAGGCACCCTGATTGGTACATGATGGGTATCCCTTAAGATACAGATAAGATAAGATAAGATGCAATTAACAAACTCACAACAGTGGCCTAGGCATTACTTCATTAAAGGGGAATGACATCAATAAATGTAACTTCTAAACTCCTCATCTAAATCTATAAGTGTTTAAATGTCATATCAGTACAGTGCTTAGAAAACAGCTGAATTACTATAATGACTACATAGTTTAATAACGTAATCCCTATTTACGTTAATTGCCAAAATTGCATGTCTATAAGCTCACAACATATCGCATCATGTTTGAAAATGGTGTCAGATGAACACTGGAGTTCATTGCGAATGGTTTTATGAATGGCTTACTATTTGGCTGAATCGGACAATTGGAATTCCCTTCTGCGCTCGTAACACGTTTGAATTCCCTGGTCGTTCCACACCTGACTAATTGCATCCACCTGCCACGGTTCCAAAGCGGTCAACTGTACCCAGTCCACCTGACTTAACTTCTCTGCATGCCTCTGAAATATATAAAATACTATAAGACAACATTCCACCCAGGGGCGTGACAAACAAAAGATAGTTCAGCTAATGTGTACACAATGTGTAAGGACCAGGATCACCCATTTCCCATCTATCTTCATATCACTGGTCCTCATTAATGCTCATTATAGTTGTGGACAGTTCAGAAATCTATCTACCAGTGACATCTTCTGTTGGCAGGTTTGGTCATTTCAAACAAGATTTGATGTGTTTTATTTAATTAATGCAAGAACAAGGGCTTCTATTTCAGCATGGTAACTTTACAGGAAGAGAAATAGTTTCTGAAATGTTTCTGAAATGTCCACAGCCCTCCGATGAGACAGAGAGTGAGAAGAAGAAATTGTGCCATCTTATAATGAGCATTACTATAGGACCAATTATATGAAGATAAGGTTGAAAATAGGTGAAATTCTTCTTTAAAGGAGTAGTTCACCCCCAAAATGATTTTTTTTCTATTGCATGGCCCTGGATGGGGACCCAAATGCATTTGGTTCAGAATCAATGGGGGTAAATTTAGGGTCAAGGGTCAAGTAAATTTACCCCCATTGATTCTCACCCAAATGCATTTGGGTCCCCATCCAGGCCCATGCACTTGGGTCCCCATTCAGAATCAATGGACAACGGGGGTAAATTTACTATAATACATTTTTGTCTCAGGAATGCGACAAATACAAAAGAATATTATTGAACTCAAGTCTCATGGCATGAGTAATCAATAGAAAAAATGTCATTTTGGGGGTGAACTACTCCTTTAAGCATGATATTGGAACACCAAATATCAATATTCCAATGTTAATGCAAAAATAGCAGGAATATCTTCCTGTAAAAATGTGAACTTAAGTAGCATGTTTATAACCAGACAATAACACGTCAACATTATATTTAAATCGGGTTCAGGGTCTTACAGTGTTCTCTTTGTCTGTGTAGTCGATGAGAAGTTCAATCATGGCATTTATTAATGCCTGAATGGCCTCGATGATGTTTTGGTGAACCATCTTAGTGAAGCCTGCCCTGTCAGCGTCAGTGTAGCCAGAGCCATGGAGGATCCTCATCTGTTTGATGAATGTGCTCTTCCCACTCTCACCAGTCCCTGCACGGGAAAATAAGACCAAGGATATCAAAGCCAACTATACAGAAATAAGACATCTGTGACATGCACTGAAAATTATCATAACATCCAAAAAAAATTGACATCCAATTCATTCTAGTAATTTAGCTGGCGTCAACAAAGGAAATCTACACTTCATATGCGAGTTGCGATCTGTCAAAGTGTAGTGGTAATCATTGTTTAATCAATTCAGGCAGACTCACCTAAAAGAAGCAACTTCATCTCTCGTTTCTCGGTATTTTTAGCGCGCTTCAGTTGTCCCTCTATTTCCATGTGTATTCTGTAGCTCTCTCTCTTTTTTCTGCGGCTCTCTTCGTCACCAGACATACAGCATAGATCCATTGCTGGACGAGGTCAAATCAGCACAACAGTGCTGCCAGATGACAGTGAAATGAATGAATGGATAGACAGACAGCCTTGGCTATGATGTTTTCTTCTGCCGGACCATGCAGCAGGACAGTCCTGTCCCAAACAGGAACAGGTGGATTGGCAGCTTTGAGCAGTCATCCTTCCTCATAGAACCCGTCCAGGTGCATTTCACATTCCTTTCTGAGTAGAACGGCATTGTGGCATTTTATCATTATGAGTAACATTAGTGAGGACCAATTATATGAAGACAGGTTGAGAAAGTGTTGATGTTGTCCTTTAACCTCAGTAAAACTATGCCTAAACCTGTACTTATTTCTAACCTTTCTAACCTACAAGAACCACCGACCGAGCGTGTTTCAAGGCGAGCATTCCGGTTACCCTGCCATTACAGCGTCTGGGGAGCAGTTGCGGGTTGAGTGTCTTGCCCGTGGACATCACATTGAGTTGGTGAAGCCAGGGCGCGAACCAGCGGCCTTCTGATAATCAGCCAATCTCTTTACAAACCTATGGGAAACTGAAGAATGTCACCTTCTGGAAAACCGGGACTATAAAGTTATGCACAGAAACATCCTCGAAATAGAGACGCCGCGGGCCATAGAGATCTAATTGGGAGATACTGAGAGGAGAGATATCAAAGGGTCCAAACACAGATGCAAGGAATAATAGGGGCAGTGTTTTCTGAATATTTCCCCCTCTTTTATTTTTGGGGTATTCTTTGCCTTTAAGAGACAGGAAACGTGCAGAGCAGGGCAGGAATTTCTGGGAGGCCATGAAGGCCATGGCCGTCGTTGCCCCTCTGTGTGGCCTTGTGCCCTCCAAAAAATGGCATGCCCTGAGGCCACAGTGGCCTTAATGCCCCAGCCCAGCTGACTGTACTACTTTCTCCTTTGTTGCTATCTTGTCAATATGTAAACACCAGTGTCTTTCTTGTCATGTAGACACCAGTGTCTTGTTGAGTCCTCATTTTTAAACCAATCCAGTATCTTTGATTTGTGCAGGGCTGAGCATCAGATTGTAAATACCCATTTATTTACACTGCTCAAAGAAATGAAGGGAACAAAATGTTCCCTTAATTCTTTGAGCTTTCTTTGAGCAGTGATGATAAAAACCGAATCAATAAATTGATTAAAAAGGCTGGCTCAGTGATTGGCCTCCCTCAGGATACTTTGGATATCACTAAAGCCAAGCGAATGAGGACCAAATTGAATACTATCCTTTCCTTCGAAGGCCATCCTCTCTATAAGGTATTTAATGACCTGCGTAGCAAGTTTAGCAACAGGTTTTTGATGCCTACAATATCTACTGAGCGAATGAAGAAATCCTTTGTTCCTGCTGCTGTTAGATTCCTTAACGTTAACGTACATCGCTAGCTTGGTTTTGGGAGGGTGTCATGTAATTTGTAAAGTCGGTTATTGTTATTTGTTGTGTATTTGTATGTTTGTTATATGTTGTCTTTGATTTTGTGTATTTGTATTCGCTCTGGTGGCAAAACGTGTTTCCCTTTGGGGACTAAGCAATAAACACATACCATACCATACCATACCATACAGTATATTATACTCAAATAAATTCAAATACATTTCTTTGAGCAGTATATTTCACAGCAGATATTCGACACATTAAATGTAATGCTTAAATTCAATTAATTATTTCAATGGACTAACATCTTGTTTTATGTGATGGCCTTCCTGCCCTGGAATTTGGCCTTTGTGCCCTAAAAAGAATTGACAACCCCAAAGGCCAAGTGGCCTTGCCCCTAAAATGATGAAATTCCATGTCTGGCGCAGAGAGTAGGGGGATGTCATTCCAGAAAATGGTCCGGTTGGCTGAAAATCAAATGTCAGCATTACATTAGGCCTATGGGAGCACTTGTAGGTTGGTGAATCAATAGGACCTGCCAGAACACCGCCTTCCATCATTTGATGCATATATATGGAGATAAAGAACCTATTCTTATCCCTGTCTATTTGCCGTGTATCAATTGTGGGAATCTCTTTTACAAAACATAATCAGCCATTCCACCAAATATACACCAACACAGATTTAGTGAAAGGTAGTGGCACTAGTGGCAACTGCACACACATCTCAGTTGATTGATTTTGAAGTCTTTGTTATACGTTTCCAAAGGAAAGGGTATAGTTTCATGAGCCACCCCACGCTTAAGAAGTGATTAGCGGTAAGGTACCCTAACCCTGAGATGGAAGGTTAAGCAGAAGCCTGATTAGTTTGTTTTAGGCTGTTACTTTGGAGCCTTGTTTTTAGGGCCATTGAGGCGCTGCGATACCGTATGTGGACTCCATAGTCAAAGTGGGGTTGAATGAGTGCTCTTGCTAGTTGAGTCTACAATGTATTTCTACTGACCAGCAGGGCGATCCTCTGTAAAAAAAAAAATAGTTTTTGGCTGAATTAGATTGTAACATTAACAAGTAAACATGCCATTTTCTAAGTCCTGTATTCAGCACCACAGCATTGGCCTCACATAGCCAGACACTATGGCTGCGTCTCTGGTCCTTAACTCATTCACTGCCAGATTTTTTTTAACCACCAAAGGCCCACAATGCCAGATTTGACCTTGAACTTAGACCTTTTTAGAAGTAAAAAAAATCGTTTTCTCTTTTTTTTGATCGATGATCTCCAACATGCCCATGGATGCCATGAAATCAGGGGGAAGAAAATGTCCGGTTTCGACATTCCCATGCAAAGCTAGATTGTTTTGAATGAATGCCGCTTTAGAGGAGGTTTACAATTAGAGTTAATGAGAGCTCACACACAAACACAGCCTTGAGTCAAAGCCAATGCTTTGGCTTGGTCAACAGTGCCCCCCGAGTGATATTCTGTCAAGGTATGTCAAAGGCCTGGTGGGCTTACATAAAAAACTTGTCAAGATACGTCCATGGATTTAATTAGGGAAAGTTAGCCGAGTCTTTGTCCAATCTGGGAACTAAATGCTTACCAATAGCTTTCTTCACAAATGTGTTCATAAAGATGTCTACTATCACCCCTGAACTTTTTCAAACCTAACTCCCTTGGGAAACTTTGTGGGAGCCAATCAAAGTTGGGGTCTCATTGAGTTTACTATACAGCGAAACAATACAAAAAAAAAATCTACTTTAACTGTTCTGCTGCCCTTGACAGTCCTCACCGTCATTCAAATCGGTGACTACATTTGACGCCATTGACAGCGCTCACCGTCAATCTTACTGTATTTACAGTGAATGTATTAATACTTACAGTATGTAGCTCCGGTCGCGGCCGCATCGGTAATGTCCACGATTTGTTTAAAATGCACGTTGGGCGTGCACGCGAAGTGAAGCTCCTCCATGTTAAGTCAATGGAGAGGCCCATAAAGAGACTTCATTTACTCCAAAAAAGACTTTTAATCCCAAAGCACATCCCTAAACAGCACTAACAAGGCTCGGCTGGCGGCCGCCATGACACACTGTCACATGACACATGTCATGTGACTAGATGACGTAATCGTTGATGTCATTCACCATTCCGTATGTGTACACACATTCCAGCCAGGCCTTTCACAATAACAGCGTGTGCCAATGGGAGGATCTGCGTGGCGTCAAAGAAAAGTTAACCCTTCATAGTAAGCAGCAGTTATTGTGTTAAGTAGCATGTGAGGGGTCAAACTAGGGGTTTTTCATGATTCAATGCATGCATTTGTTTTGCACGAAAAACTTTCCTTGGGCGAAAAACGGCCCCCACAAAACTGTGAAAAGTGATGACTCATCACTAAACCATATCCTCCAAAATAATGTCAATCATTTAAATATGCAGATGAGTCGAATCACGGTTACGTCAACAAACAGTATTGCTTTCTCACTGTTCTCAAAGGGAGACGGAATGGAAGATATATATTTAGTAAAAAATAAGGGGACATTATGATGAAATGTGTAAAAAGTAAATACAGAATATGGAAATATAATTTAAAACCAATAACAATATAACCATAATCTAAACAGAAATGAAAATGAACAGATTAATGTAAATATCATAATAATAATCACAGCCAGTAAAGACTGTAAATAAGGACAGTAAAGCGTTTTAAATTTGATTTAAAGTGTTGTGAATGAAACACTTGTCTAAAGTGCTGTTCCATTCCTACCATTTTGGAGCTGCACCCTCTAATCTGAGTCCCCATGTAGAAGTTATTTTTCTCGCCACTAGGGGGATGCACCCTCAAGCACTTACGCCAAAAATAAAAGCCTGGGTTTCCGAGGCTACTTACCAGCTGATGTCACATATTAAGTCAGTGAGGGTGCAGGGCTTGAGGACTTAGGGAATTGGACCTATAGTTGTCTATGGCAGGGGTTTTCAAAGTGAGTGACGGGCACCCTGGGGTGCCGTGACGGCAGTCCAGGGGTGCCGTGAGATAATTTGATAATATTTGGAATTTATTTGGACACTTGAAAAAATATTTATCATTTTAAACTTGAAGTACAAAGTTATTTTCAGTCAGTTCTAACCAAAATGGCTATTATCTCAACGTTTTCCTCGCAACATAATCACTAAAATATCGTCACTGTTGGGCAGAAACATCATATCTCCAAGTTTCAAATGTGTACGTCTTTTGGTAAAGCAAAGCCCTGCATCATCATACAAGACTGTCACACAAAACTAGTGAAAACAGCAGATCTACAAGCACACAACGCCTCGCATCTTTTGGTAAAGCAAAGCCCTGCTTCATCATACAAGACTGTCACACAAAACTAGTGAAAACAGCCGATCTACAAGCACACAACGCCTCGCAATGCGAGTTGTGTGCTTGTAGATCTGCCGTTTTCATTAGTACATTTTATATATGATAAATACAAAACAAACGGTTTTGGACATATAAGGTTTCCACCCGACAACGACGATATATGCTTGGCGGACGAATAGGTACCGGCCCCGGCTCTCCCGGACGCTCCTAGGCCGAGTTAGGGCATTTTATGTGAGCTGCAGTGGAGGGGGTCCTCCACTGGGGGCGCCACCACTTTTGCATCCGTTCTGGAGTAGCAGGAGTGGGTGGTCCCCGGGAATTCCCTGTGAGCAGCCCCGTGGGGGTGGTCATTTGGTCATTTTTGCACATTTGGTATTTTTTTTACACCTGGGGGTCCCCCAGGGACCTGGGGGTCCCTGGAACTCCGGGGGTCCTTGGAGGTTGTAGTTTGGCAGGTAAGGAGTGTGTGTGCAAAATCTGGCATGGATCGGGGCAACGGTTGCGGAGATATGAGCAGGGCAAAAGTGTGACGTCTGACGTGTGACGGACGGACTGACTGACTGACGCACGGACACCTGGTGGAGCTTTCTGTAGTAAGTGCGACCTACGGTCGCAATAAATATAAGGTGCTGGGAGTGAAAATTATAATGTAGGGGTGCCTCGGATTAAACAAATATTTATGGGGTGCCCCGAGATAAAAAAAGTTTGGGAACCCCTGGTCTATGGTTCAGCTTGCAAACACTTCCTGGTAGGAAGCATCAAGCTTTTCTATACGTCCTACCTCCTCATTGATGCCTCCTGATCCTCCTATTTCCTATGTCCTTCAAGCAGGCATAAGAGACTTGACACGAGGAAAGAAATGGCCAGACAAATTCTACTTCTTGTAGGAGCTAGGATTTAGGAGATAAGGTCTAGCTGCGATAGGCTATCATACAGACACGTCAAGTAACGATAATTTATTGTGGAGGGGGGGAGGGAATCAAACAGTTCATTGCTGTTCTGTGCTGCTCGGTTCTTGCATAAATATTACAGCATAAACTGGAAGAATGTTTAACAGCAAAATATGTATCATTTTCACTTCCTCTTCAGAAATACAGGAAAACAGGGCAGAGAGACGGGGTGGATCACATTCTGGAGCGTTGTGTGTCTCACCAGTTTGACACTGATGTGTTGATAAGCTGTCACACGACACAAACTGGTAAAAGGCACTTACTTCCTACTGTCCCTAACAGGAAGTGATTCATGTACTTGTCTAGCATATTTCTGCTGTAAATACTGCACAGCAACGTTTGCACCATTTTCACTTCTTGCTGAAATTAAATATGCTCAACTTTGACAATATTCTAACTGTGAAGAGATTTTTTTTAAACGTCTTCATCAGTGGTTCTCAAGCTTTTCAGGCCGTGGCCCGCGACACCCCCAAAATAATAACATTTTAACCGGATTGTAGGAGTTGTTGAGGCATTACATTTAGTTTGACTCGGCTCCACAGATAAATATTGTGAAAATAGCCGAATCTACACGTTGTGAGCTTGTACAACAAGCTCACAAGGTATTTAAAAAATGTTTTCCTCTTCCTACTATTTCACAATTTGAACACTGTTTGACCACTTTTTATAGTTTTATTTTGTTTTTTTTTAATTAAAAAGCTCTTAAAAGTCGTTAAATTGTCACTTCACTGTCATCTGGGGGACCCCAGAACCACTGGTCTACATGGCCACGCCCGTCCCGTGGTTGATGCATTTGTTTAAATAAATCAAAGCCCCAAGGTCCAACAGATCAACTATATAATGTACATATGTATATAATGTAATGTTAACTGAGTCAAAGAGGAGTATGTGCTGTATAATCACTGGAATCTCAAACCCGACACTGCTACCTATCATAGCCAGCCTTGGTTTTCCCCAGAACAAGCCTCAGGCAACAATAAAGGAAGCAGGAAATAATTAAGTTAAAAAACAACAATCTGTAAAACACTGTAACAGCCTACAACTTACAAGCAGACATCGTTAGACGTCGCTACAAATCACTTATACGAGGTTGAAAGTGTTAAAGTTCTCTTTTAAGATGGCGTGTTTGACGTCTTTGAAGACAACACGAATGTTCTCCGTGTCAGTAGCACAGGTATAGTGTCTGTAAAGGTCTTTGGGGTGTCCAGCGTGTTGGTCCTCGTACATTTTCAAGATGAACTTCTTTGCAGCTTCAGCATCTCTCGGGGGCCCTATAGATGAACAGAATCAGACAATAATACATTTAATCACAGTGTTTTTCCATTAACAAATATGGCAGTGTGCTTCGCTGTCATTACTGGTATGACAGTGATGCGAACAGGAACGAGAGCTTGCGCCAAGTTCCGAAAGCATTCACTGAAGTGCCAAGAATGGCACACCCTTGAGTGTAATATTGCTATTATACAAGAGTGTTTATCTCCATTTCCCTGGAAATACAATGGAGTCTGACTGACAAGTTGATTCGTCCAGACAACTTCAGCTGATGAGCAAAATAGAGATTGTGATTTCCCAACCTCCCTTTTAGCTCAATCTTGTACTAAGGCATCTGCTTAAATACTTTAAAGATTCAGCTAAAACATCTGCAAACTTCACAGCTGATGGAGTTTGTCAGAGTGGGAAAAACTTCTAGTAGAGTGGTTCTAAAAGTGGGGTCCAGGGACCCCCAAATGTCCTTGAGGGGGTTCCAGGGGGTCCCCAGCAAAATGTGTTAATATAGCATCAAAGTTTAATCCACTTTAAGCCAATATACAATACATTGGCTATTTGAAAAATAGACAATCTATGCAAAACTTTGTGAGCTTGTAGATCTGCAATCTTTTACAACAAATATTGCATGGGGGTTCCAGGCTCAACATCTTTTCAGATGAGGGTCGGAGTAGTATTCATTCTGATTAGAAATGTTTTATTTGAGAACAGCTAGGTGTGCCGTCATGCTGATTTGATCACTGCTAGGGAGCCTATTTCAACCAATTGTCTTACTTGGTCAGAACTACCAGTTGTATTAATAAGCTACACACTGGGAAACCACTGAAGTAATGAAAACTGGACCTCAGTTGGCTCTGTACTTTGACCCCTTTTTCCCGTCTACACAAAATCTCCTCTGCCAAGATCTGCTGTTTTTTGCTAATTATCAGTGATGAGCTTAGCTACATAGGTTAATTACATTTCTAAGTAGCGTAACGGAAACTTGCTACATTTCTCTGGGGATAGCTTGTAGTGTAGTTGAGCTATATTTAATGAAGAGTAACTAGTATTGTAGCTTACTACATTTTCCAAGTAGCTGGGCCATCACAGTCGGGATGAATAAATAAATGAATAGACCAGTCATTACAATAGTGTACCCAATAGTGAGGGGTATACATTTAAGATAGAGGGTTTCTAGTTTCTGTCTGTTCTATAATAAACAATCAAACTGAGCATGTTTTGCCAGCCCATTTGTTTGGTGGAAAGTTGTTCTTGATAAAAAAAATAAAAATAAAAAATAGTAGTGTTGATGTAGCTAGCTACTTTTGCCCTGTAGCTTTTAGTGTAACTTGCTACATTTCTCTGGGGATAGCTTGTAGTGTAGTTGAGCTATATTTAATCAAGAGTAACTAGTAGTGTAGCTTACTATATTTTCCAAGTAGCTGGGCCATCACTGCTAATTATCCTCCCAGAAATGGATGTTGGTATTCAAGTGGTTAAAAATGCTGTGTTTAGGGCTGTCACAATTATTACATAATCGTCTAATCGTGATTATTTGACATTATCGCAATTATTTTGTCATAATCGTCATAATCGTGAATGTTGAAAAATGTCCGAAATAGTGGAAATAGCAGATCTACACGCTCACAACGCGTCGCATCGCGACGCGTTGTGAGCTTGTAGATCGGCTATTTCCACCATCAAAGTTATTTTTTAAGTAGTAAGTTGTCAAATATGTCAGTAATTTCTTTGTATATTTAGGTTATGTGTCATATCTACCATGTACAACTTCAAAGCCTAAAAGCCAAACAGAAATGTAATTATCAACGACAAAAAAAAACACAATTAAATCGTTAATCGCCAATTATTTGACTGACAATTAATCGTCATGTAAAATGTCATATCGTGACAGCCCTAGCTGTGTTTACATAAAGCATAGTGTGTGTCTTACCAGGAAATTCTGGAAAGTAGTCTGCCAAGTGGGACGTTGTGATTTTCTCTACTAGCAAGTCTGTTTTGTTGAGGAAGAGGATGAAGGCGGATTCCTGGAAGTATTTGCTGGTGACGATGGTCCGGAACAAGGCTTTGCTCTCTTTCAGTCGATTCTGTTAAGAGAGAGTTGAAGAAGTTCTGTTTACACCCGAAGGAAACACAAGGGACAAGAGAGTAGAGGACTGACAACAAAGTTGGCAACAGGTTTCCCCGGCCAGGAATCGACTCATTATCAGGCATTAGTGCGTGTGTTATATGCCCTAACCACTTGGCTGTATGCCCTAACCACCTGGTTATCAGGTTGCCCCAAAAGAAAGTAGCTTAACCTCTAATTTTGTGCAATAAATTAAAAGAGGACTATTAATGGCAACTAACTGTAGCTATGCGACACAATAATGTAAATCTTGTCAAGTCAAAAAGATGTTTGACCTTACTTAACTCCTGTGGTGGAAAGTAACCAAGTGCATTTACTTAAAGGAGTAGTTCACCACTTTTCAACCTGTCTTCATATAATAGGTCCTCACTAATGTTCATGATAAAATATCACAAATTCTTTCTACTCAGTCCAAGTCTCCTAGGAGAGCTGTGGGAAGTTCAGAATCCATCGTCTTGTGACATCATCATTTCCAAAAACAAAATGTAATCAATATTTTTGAAAAAAATATATATATATTTTTATTATCGCGAGAACAATGGCTTCCACTTTAAAATTGCAACTTTTCAGGAATAGAAAGCCTGCAGTTTCTATAAGCTGGATTGGCAATCGATGATGTCACAAGACGATGGGTTTCTAACCTGCCCACAGCCCTCCTCTGAAAAAAAAAAAAAAAAAAAAAAGGTATTTTTGAATGAGGACCAATTATATGAACATAGGTTGAAAAGTGGTGGAGTTCCCCTTTAAGTACTGTACAATTTTGAGGTATTTGTACTTTACAATTTCCAATACTTTTACATCTACTCCACTACATCTCGGATCCAAATATTGTACTCTTACAATTTTTTGAAAACTCAAGTTACTAGTTACTTTGCAGATATAAATTATAATATTATAAATCATACATTAACCACTTTAGCCCTCTTTTATACCTAAGGCTATTTGAAAAATAGCCGATCTACAAGCTCACAGTATTGATACGGCAATGTAAAAAAAAAAAAAAACACTGCTTACATCGTTCTCACTCTCTTGGAGGACCTGGTCATACTCGCTGATGGCCACCAGGAATATGATGGTGGTGACCTTCTCAAAGCAGTGGATCCACTTTCTCCTCTCAGAGCGCTGGCCACCCACATCCACCATCCTTCAAAAAAATCAAACAAAAAATGAACAAATGGATGAACCAGCATCATATTCTGTGTTGTCAAACTCGAGGATTTTTATTTATTTATTTTTTGTTTGTTTCAGAGATCTCTTTTTCAAGTGAGATCTGGTGCATACAGTACATTGGCATACGGTACCTAAATCTAAACTAGCCAGGGACGTGCTGGCCATTGAGAAAAGCGGGAAAACTCCCGAACGGCCGGTTCATTCCCGGCCGGTCCATGCTGGCCATTAGGAACAAATATTAATAATAAAATGTCGGCCTTCGTTCCATTTTGGGTAAATCGTCACTGTCGGGCAGAAACCTTGTATCTCAGTTTCAAATTTATAATTTGTTTCGCAAAGCAAAGCCCTGCTTCATCATATAAGGCCGTTGCACAAAAGTAGTGAAAACAGCAGATCTACAAGCACACAACGCCTCGCGGTGCGAGGCGTTGTGTGCTTGTAGATCGTCTGTTTTCACTAGTTTAAATCATTTTTAAAATGATAATACAAAACAAACGGTTTTGAACATACAAGGTTTCCAGGGCCTCTCCAACTCTTTTTCCCAGGCTCAGGAATCAGGGGCCCAGCACGTCCCTGAAACTAGCTGCTTAGTTGGCTGTGTTGCATACGTCACATTGTCCCCAGCTCAGCCATGCCCCTTTTTTTTTGATAATTTGGAACAAAAGTGACGGGTATGTGTAAAAATGATTGCAATAGAGAAGCCACTTACCGAAAGAGGACAACATTAAGGTCAAAGGGGTACTCTATGATGCCTGTGGTGGCCACCCTAACCCTCAAGATGTCCTGCAAGGTGGGAAGGTAAAATGGGGACGTGATTCTGTCCAAGTCACTCAAGTAGCTGAAACGTTAAGAACAAAAGGAAAGGTTTAGACCAGGTCTAAGATTGTATGTTTTAGAACCTCTTAGAACAGATATCGGTTTTAGAATCATTAAATAGCTTAAATTGGTTTTAAACAGAGTTTTTGTGTTTCCTTACACCCTTCAGGAGGGTAGAGACACACATTAATATGTCAAAGCCAACATTTACAGTACATCTGCAGTTACTGTGTGGCTGTTGTTCTCAGGTTTCAGCTACAAACACCACCAATATGTTAGGGCGGGTGAGCAGTGGAGTTAGCAATCTATTGTTCACATCCCATACTGCCAGTAGTGTGACAAACTGTGAGAGCCTTTTACTCACATTCTTGATTAGAGGTTTAACGACATTCAAATAAGCATATCTTCTTCAAATATGTTCAGACTTCGATGAATGCCACATCGTTTGGAAACCAATGTCCCCTTGTGCCCTAAAGCACGGTACTTGATCATATATCACTTTTCCACTTTTTTTTTTATCAATTTGTACTTAGTTGTCCCACTCGAGTTACCACAGTCCTGGAAAAGCCGAATGCTCACCCCATAACATGATTTATGAACCTGTGGCGGCTCATGTGGGACAACCAAGGCATGGATGTGTTTGTAATGACAACTAGAAACACTTTCATGAAAAAACGACTTTTGATCGCAACAAATAGTGTAAAAGCGATAGGCTTATGGGCTCCACTCTATACTATGAGGGCTGCTGGGTTCTGCTGGGGAAACTGGACAGGGGCAATTCTGCTTAACCCATTTAGGCCTGAACACATTATGACGCAATATTTTATGCTTTAAATATAAAAAAATAGCAGATATACAAGCTCGAGCTTGTAGATGTGCTATTTTTGAAAAATCGTGAAAATTAGAATTTTGACCCGGTTCTATAAGTGTCTTTTGAATCCTTCTAAGATTTTTAGAAAAAAAAAACTATGTTTCTATGTCAGCAATCTGGCCAGCCATCGTCAAAGAAAAGGTCCTTTTCACTTAACTGGAGCTCAGTTAGTCTGTTCTTGAGAGACTACTATGTCAGTGGTGCTCAAACCTTTTCATGTGAAGGACCCCCAAAATTATATTTATTTGGCCTTGGCCACGGACCCGCATCTCAAAATATTTAGTTCCAGGGACCACCCAGAAGCAAAATTTGAGTTACAAACGTTCGCTTTGAAAATACATATATTCAAAGATTTGCACACATTTTCATGACTTTTTCAAAAATAGCAGATCTACAAGCTCGCAGCGCGGCACTCGGTGCCGCGCTGTGAGCTTGTATATCTGCTATTTTTCACTGGTTATAAAGCATTCAATAATTCTAGGCCTAAATGTTAATTGACCCCATGGACAGTCATTTGGGATCAATATAGGAAAATGAGCCTAGATGTTATTTAGTGCGGAGTTGTCCTTTAAGTTCAAAACATATCGCATCATGACCCCGTCTTAGAAAAAATTGAAAAATCTTTGCGAATGGTTTTATGAATGTCTTACTATTTGGCTGAATCAGACAATTGGAATTCCCTTCTGCGCTCGTAACACGCTCGAATGCCCAGGTCGTTCCACACACGACTAATTGCATCCACCTGCCCTGGTTCCAAAGCGGTCACCTGTGCTGGTTCCACCCGAGTTAACGTCTCTGCATGCTTCTGAAATATATAAAATACAAAAAAATTAAAAATGTCATGCAGAATTATATTTAACCCATTTAGAACGGGTACACTATATTGTGTATCATTATTTTATGCTTTAACTATTGAAAAATAGCAGATATACAAGCTCACAGCGCGGCACCGAGTGCCGTGCTGCGAGCTTGTAGATCTGCTATTTTTGTAAAATCTTGAAAATTTGAATTTTGACCCGATTCTATGAGTGTCTTTTGAATCCTTCTAAGGTTTTTTGAAAAACCTATGTTTCTATGTCAGCAATCTGGCCAGCCATCGTCAAAGAAAAGGTCCTTTTCACTTAAATGGAGCTCAGTTAGACTGTTCTGGAGAGACTACTATGTCAGTGGTGCTCAAACCTTTTCATGTGAAGGACCCCCAAAATGATATGTATTTGGCCACGGACCCCCATCTCAAAATATTTAGTTCCAGGGACCCCCCAGAAGCAAAATCTGAGTTTGAAACGTTCGCTTTAAAAATACATATATTCAAAGATTTGCACACATTTTCCACAACTTTTCAAAAATAGCAGATCTACAAGCTCGCAGCGCGGCACTCGGTGCCGCGCTGTGAGCTTGTATATCTGCTATTTTTAAATAGTTAAAGCATCCAATAATTTTAGGCCTATTTAAATAAGGTCCAGGGTCCTTACAGCGTTCTGTTGGTCTGTGTAGTCGATGTGAAGCTCATTCATGGCATTCATTAATGCCCGAATGGCCGTGACGATGTTCTGATGCACCACCTTAATGAACCCTCTCCTGTCAGCTTCAGTGTAGCCAGAGCCATGGATGATCCTCATCTGTTTGATGAATGTGCTCTTCCCACTCTCACCGGTCCCTGCATGGGGACAGTAAGACCAAGGAGATCAAAGCCAAGTGCAGAAATAAGACATCTGTGACATCTAGGGGATGGGACGATTTGCGATATTACCGATTATCGTGAGTGTTTTTTATCGCAATAAACGATAATATCGCAAATCGCATCGTGGAGATTTAATTTATCGTGATATCGTCCTCCGTCATGCACTGGGATCAATTCACCTTTTTATTTGCCGAGCTGCATATCCGGAACCACTTGGTAAAAGGTACTTATAATAATATACATACTTGATAGTCTTTTTTTCCCACTCTCTATCAAATGTCTTTGCCAAAAAATAGCCGATCTACAAGCTAACACTGCGTTGCGGTACGACGCGTTTTGAGCTTGTAGCTCTGCTATTTTTCTGATCCAGGATAATGGATTTATGGATTTTGATTATCGCGATAATATCGTAAAACTGGATTTATTTTGTCACAATAATCTTGATATGACATTTTCATATCGTCCCATCCCTAGTGACATCATGCACTGAAAGTTATCTGAACATCAATCAGTCGCAGGTAAACGTGGTCTTTCAGCACAACAAAATTAATGCAACAAAATTAATGTCTTAAAAGGTAGCGTAAGTGATCATTTAAATTGTTAAAACAAACCTTTTTGGGAAGACATTAAATCTTGTGTAGGCTATATTTGTATACACTGTTTTGTATATTCTGTTATTGCTATCGAGGTCTCCTTGTCTCTCCAGCTCTTTAATAGTGGGTGGGTTGCCAATTTCACCCAATCAGCTTAGTGATCCCGTTTCAATGTTGTATTACATGAGAAAGTACCCATTATTATCAGCTTTTAGTGATCCAGTTTCAATGCTGTATTTTTCTTTTCTTTGCATATTCACTTCCCATTTCACTTGTTTATCCTGTATGAGTTCTCTCTCCGGATTGGATGAAATTGATATCCCAACCTGAACATGTATTGTCTGTTTACTAAAGAGCTGAGGAGAGGCAGGGGGACCCCTGTTATTGAACAAACACTGTAGCTATGCTTGCAGTCAGTATATATAGCTATTTAACAAATATCACTAACTTCTATTTTAAAAGAGCAAGAGCATACAGTATATTTATAAGTGACTCTTTCATTGTTTAGATGTCTGCAAGCTCTTGAAGTGTGTGGATTCACCCGACATGTTGACAGATCAGAAGATTTTGTCTAAATGTTTAAAGGCCCAAACAGAAGCATGTTTGTGCAGGGTCTAGTTTTGGATGAACTGGGGGAAGTAAAGGGCCGTCCTCCTCACCAAGCACTATAGGCCTACTGTTCTCTGCCATGATCCACTTGAGTTAGAACCATTTATTTATAGTTTATTTATACTTAGACTTAGCATAGACTGTGGACAGTCTTTCAACCAACAGGCTACAGGTAAACTGGTAGCAGGTTTTGCAAGTCTATCAAGTATGTAAAGAATGCAGCGACTTGTCGTATGCTATCACAAAGGTCAACAACGATATTCATTAATGTATATCATTAAAAGAGAAGTGTGAAAGGGCTTTAGAATGTAACACATCTAATAACACTGTTTTAGAATGATTGTAATCATGTGATTGAACATTTGACACTAGTCTTATACACTTGACAGTGTCAGAAACCAATTTATGTTCTGCCCAAAAAAATAGAAATCCCATTTATTCTAGACAACAAAGGAAATCTACACTTCATATCCGAGTTTAGGGGTAATACTCATTGTTGAATGAATTCAGTCAGACTCACCTAAAAGCAGCAGCTTCAATTCTCGAGTGGAGGTCCTTTTGTCGCGCTTCAGTTGTCTCTCTATTTCCACGTGTATCCTGCGCCTCTCTTGTTCGTCGCTAGACATACAGCATAGATCCATTGCTGGACGAGGTCAAAGCAGCACACACAGTGCTTCTGCCAGGTGACGGTCAAAGGAATGAATGGATAGACAGACACAGCCTCGGCTATGATGTTGTCTTCTGCCGGACCATGCGGGGACAGTCCTGTCCCAAACAGGAACAGGTGGATTGGCAGCTTTGAGAAGTCATCCTTCCTCATAGAACCCGTCCAGGTGCATTTCACATTCCTTTCTGTGCAGGAGTGCCACGGCGTAGCCTGCTTGGCTGCAGGCCACCACAGTATGCAGAGCAGTAGGCCCAGGGACGTGCAGAGAATGTTAGAGAGGCAGGGGCTGACATTTCTGGAAGGGCCTTTTGGTGAAAATGTCGAAGAAAGCAGACCTCCAAGCTAGGGCATTCACGAATAGTGATTTTTAGTTTTCGAATTATTCGACCTCAAAGTATTCGAATAGTCGAATATTCGACAGCACTGGCCAAACTTTCAAATATTAAGTAAGCAAGAGGCGAACATTGTGAAAATAGCAGATCTACATGTTCACAACGCCTCGCAACGCCAAGCTTTATACATTATATATTTAAGAGAAAACAATAATAAAACAAAAATAAGCGAATATTCGACTTCGGTGAACAACGTCGAATAGTGACTTTGATATTCGACAATTTGAATATTTGCTGAATGCCCTACTCCAAGCTCACAACGCGTCGCAGGCTATTTTCGGTGCTTGATACCACACTGAACTACGCATAATCAAGTCAATACTGAAGATGTTGTGTGTGGCATGGATTTCTACACAGAGATGGCGATTCTTTCAACATATTAGATGCTGCATTCAAGTTCAGGAGAGTTTGGACAACAAAATTCACTTGAATGCTGCCTACTGGTGTGGCATGGAAAGGGGGAATTTGTGTTTCTTTCACCATAGTGAAAACTGCATTCATGGTCTGAAGAGGGCACTTTTTAACAGACAGATAAAAGGGCAGGGGCTCAAGCCCCCTTTTATGTCTATGTGTGCACATGCCTGAGCACGTAGGCCTATATCCACGGCTTGGCAGCAGGAACCATGGAACCAGGGAACAGGGGGGTGGGGGGGGGGGGGGGGGGGTTCCCCAAATGGGTTTGAAACCGCTTTCTTGCAGCAGTGCATAAAATACTGATACACGAGAGGTTTTAGTTACAGTAGATGTAGCCAGGTTCATGAGTGTGCAGCAGGGGCGTCAATTGGGTATGGCAGGGGTATGCAGCTGCCATACCCTGGGTCCAGGGGGGAAAATAAAAGTTACTTTTAAATATGAATCCATGAACGTCTCCTTGTCTATCTGTGCTGGTTATTATGTTGTTAAATTACAGTAAAATAACTACAAATGCTAAATTTGACAAAATGGTCACTTTAACAAGGTATTATAATTATATTCTCCCCAGCTTGACAGAAAGGTATATTCCCAGGTTCCGCAGGTCAGCTGCACAGGTGCAATGCATTATTGTTAATCGTGGCACGTTTACTAACATGCTAAGTTTAGCTGCACTTGAACAACCATTCCAGGCTGCCATATCCAGCCCAAGAAACCATAGAAACCTGTGTAAAAAAACTGTTTTTTTTTTCAGACTGCTGCGAGGCGTTGTGAGCATGTAGATCGGCCATTTTCACAATAGAACCGTGTTATACAAAATGTAATGCCTCTTTTCCATGAGGACTGCCATCTTTGCCATACCCTAGCTTTTGCTGAACTGACGCCACTGGTGTGCAGTAACTGTGTAATACCCATGTGCTGTACTCACTGCGTGCACCAATGTACCAGGGCTTGTCGCCATGCGGTCTCTGATCAAATGGATATGGAAAGGAATTTATTCAGGCACTTGGCAACAACAGCAGAATGAAAAAATGTGAACACAACACTAAGACTGCAATTACTTCAACCCATTTAGGCCTAGAATTATTGACTGCTTTAACCAGGGAAAAATAGCAGATATACAAGCTCACAGCGCGGCACCGAGTGCCGCGCTGCGAGCTTGTAGATCTGCTATTTTTGAAAAGTTGTGAAAATGTGTGAAAATCTTTGAATATATGTATTTTTTAAGCGAACATTTCTAACTCAAATTTTGCTTCTGGGGGTCCCTGGAACTAAATATTTTGAGATTGGGGTCCGTGGCCAAATACATATCATCTTGGGGGTCCTTGACATAGGTTTCTTGCACACATTTTCACGATTTTTCAAAAATAGCAGATATACAAGCTCGCAGCGCGGCACCGAAGTTAACATTCATGGGGGGCCCGCAGTGAATCCTTGTACCCAGGGCCCAGAATTTGGTGTGACGCCCCTGACAACAGCAGAATGAAAAAATAAAGTGACAATTTATTGAGGCAGGTGAACACAACACTAAGACAGCAATTACTTTAAAATACAATAGCATGCACACAACAACAGCATTAATGGATATTAAATCATTAGTGCCAAGAACTGAAGAACATTATTATTACCTAAAGCCTATATTGATTCATTTCAGCACTGAGAAATACAGTCAGGCCGGGCGAATTAAATAGTCAGAGGTCATTAGACACAAGATTCTTCTTTTCAGCAGTTGGTCCTTCATGATTCAATTTGCAGGACCATGATGTACTGCTGCTGTATAGAAGAGGAGCATGGGACATTATTCTGCCACTTGTCAAAGTGCCAGCTCGTGTCAAACACACTAATCCAGAGAGTGACTTCTTAGGCTAATCCAATCAAAGATTGTTCCTGAATTCATTATAGCTTATGGCACGTTTTGACTGTAGCCCTCTAAAATAGGGGTCTTCAACAAGGGGGTCTGGGACCCCTTAGGGGATCCTCAGAGTTACTACAGGGGGGCCCCCAAATCTTTGTGTGATTGGAAACGTTTTTCTTTCTTTTTTACATTAACATCCCCATTTGGAGGAGATCTTTAGCCTAAAATAGCAGATCTACAAACTCACAACGCCTCACGCTGCCCCCAAATCTTTGTGTGATTGGAAATGTTTTTCTTTTTATACATTAACCTTAGCATCCCTATTCGGAGGAGATCTTTAGCCTAAAATAGCAGATCTACAAGCTCACAACGCCTCATTGTGAGCTTGTAGATCGGCTATTTTTGGCAAAGAGGTTTGGTCTACTGTGGGAGGGAGGAGAGCAGACAAAGTAAAGAGTGAAAGGTCAAGTTTACTTAAATGACTGAAAATAAGGGTTAGGGTCTATGAAACTATCTATGAAATCTATGTATTTAATCAGCAAAACAATTACATACAGTATATAGTGGGGGTCCCTGCTTCATCCCCTGTCAGCTTAGGGGTCCTTGGCTGAAAAACGTTGAAGACCCCGGCTCTAAAACCTGTGGTCTGAGGTCCACTGATGAGCCTTGAGGATATTGCAACTGGGCCCCCAAATAAGTTGCAAAACACAAAGATTATTTAAAACAATATAACACTTTTTGCTGCCTGCATAACAGCAGACGTATTTTCCAAAGGTCTGTTTAGAAGTCAATAGTTTATCAATTATCAGGGAAGTGAGGAGTTATTACAGTAAGTATCTTGTGCTTTTCAGGTTGTTGTTTTTCCCTCCCCACTATCTGATTCAGATCACACAAGCTTGTTAAAACCTGCAGTGCATTGCATAATCATGGGGAAGTCCATTACAGTTCACGGGGAAACTCTCCATAACGATGCATAAATACATTTTCCTTACAGATGATAAAGAATTCAATCTTCAAAGTATTACGTTATTCGGCATTTGACACTGTATATTTAAATAGATAGGAATCTGCATTTAACCCCAACTATTAGGAGCAGTGGCTGCTATTAGAATACCAGAACGCTCATCCCCAAAACCCAGTCGCCTCGGGCGTCTATCCGGTGGAACTGGTATTCCTAAAGGTGGCATTTCACTAGCAGATAATCTGGGCATTTAATGACCCTCCTGAGTATTGGGCTTCTAGATCAAGGGGCGAATCTCGGGCTTAACTGTCGTCTAGTAGTGTGGGGGTTCAAAGATCCAATCTTAACCCAGCCGAGTTGCTCGCAGGGCGGTCGGACCGCCCCAGACTATTTAAAAAATGTTTGATCACTACTGGTATGGAACAGCACAGCGGCGGGCGACCGAGAGAAGGACAGCCGCTGACCCCGCTGTTTGGACGCAAGGGACGGGGACTGTTGTTGCCGACCGCCCGCTGATCTGACAGCCTTTCCCTCTCTCACAAACACACACACACGCGCGCGCTGGAGGCGTTGGATGATGTCCAACAAACTTTTAAACACGTTCGCATGCCATGTTCGAGGGTTAGGGTTTCGACTTGTTTACTTCTTCTGCTTCCGCATTTTAATCGTGTACTGTGTGCATGTTTAGATTTATCTGGTAAGAGAATCTTAAACCATTATCCTGTAGTGTGTGATTTTGAGTGTCTTGCCCTGGGACATCACATAGAGTTAGTGGAGCTGGAGCGCGAACCAGCGGCCTTCTGATAATCAGGCCAGTCTCTTTACAAACCTATGGGAAACTGAAGTATGTCACCTTCTGGAAACCCAGGACTATACAGTTATGCACAGACACATCCTGGAAATAGAGACGCCGCGGATCATAGAGATCTCCTAATTGGGAGATACTGACAGGAGAAATATCAGAGGGTCCAAACACAAGGCAATGATTAATAGGGGCAGTGTTTTCCGAATAAGGCTATAGCAGGGGTACAATGAACTTCTCCCTTTTTCTGCATTTTAAAATGTTGGGGTATTTTTTGCCTTTATTGACAGTAACAGTGGAGAGACGTGCAGAGAGTAGGGGGATGTCATTCAAGAAAATTGTCCGGCTAGCTGAGAATCAAACCCGGGACTGCTTGATAAGAGCATTGTGCCCATGTGGTAGGCCTACAGTATACTGTATGGCCCCTAAAACCTTTTTCAACTCTATATGTATATATATATACGAATGGAACCAAATGGACCATAACCAGGCCATTTGGTTACTTATATATATTGTCAAGAATTACAGACTTGTAAGGGTACATTTTTACTCCCCTAAAGGAACCCAGAGTCTCTGGAATGCACCTTGTAAACCATGTTAACACGCCACAAGACTCTTACTGCAGCTGGATGGTCATGTCCCTGTACTGTACATGTCAGTATATTACATTATATGGGAGCACTTGTAGGCTGGTGAATCAATAGGACCTGTCAGAACACCGTACCCCCGGTGGGACGTAGCGCGTGGAAGGAACACGTTATTCCCACCAGTTCCTTTCCCCTCCATCAGCAGCCCCGCCCGGCCAAGGGGGAGGCAGTATAGAGACCAGGATTACTGCCTGTTTTTTTTTTATAACATTTTTGTCAAACTAGTCCTTTGTTTCCCAAACAGTCTGGACCCATTTGTGTGTCAGACCCATTTTAATGGGTCGCGAGTAAATATCCCCCCCCCCTTTCAACTAGTTTGGGTTGCGGGGAGAATTTCCCTTTTGGGTTCCAATCTACAAACCTTGGGAACCATTGAACTATAGTTCATACCTGCATTAAGCCAGATCGCTCTCTGCTGGCTTTCTTATGTTTATAGACTCGAGCAGCCACCATCCCTCCAGGCTATGGGAACACAACAGCATGTGTCAAGCCACGAGGAGCAAAACGGACGAGGACGGCGTGACAGTTCTTATAGCAGGATTTTATACTTCTATAGTGGGATACCAGAACATACCAGTGATACAGATTAAACCACTAGGTGGTGCACACGCATCTCAGTTCAGATTGTAACAGACAAGCAAACATGCAGTTTTCTAGGTCCTGTATTCAGCACTACAGCATATTCTGGTTTGCCTGATAAATCACATACAAAACTCCATTTCATGATGACTTTAAAGGAGCTATAGTCAACTTTTTCATTGTAGGGCCGACACTTTGTTTACATCCTAGTCTATAGACTAGAATTTAAACAAAGTGTCGGTCTGACAATGGCCAAAATGATTATTTTATCATTATTTTACGCTTTTTGTGGTCATTTCTGAATAGAAACACATATACAAGGCTTATTTTTTTATAAAATATTTTCGAAACATTATTTTTATTTTAGCATCCGTTTTTCAAGAAAAAGTTGACTATAGCTCCTTTAAATACCAAATGTTACTACCGGTATTTTGTGGGGGAGGGGAAAAAAAGTCTCTTTGATGATAAGACACTAACGGCGATGTATACTACACTTTTAGAGCCGAATTTATTTTGGTTTGGGGGAGTCACACAAACTCGCTGGCACCGAACAGCCGAATTAATGACGGTACCTGCTCCTCCTGAACCCCTGAATGATACCATATTGCAGTTTGGACAGAGCCGAACAAAAATAAATTCACCTCTAAAAGTGGAATATGAATTGGCCCTTAGAAACCCTGTACACTTGACTACACGGTGTCCAGTTGTCAGTGAGCTGGTTGTTAGGTGTTTATCAGTGTGTTACTTACATACAGCCTAACTCGGCATCACTCTTTGTTCTCAACGTCTCCTTCAATCACTGACAATGCGGTAAAGAAGACCCTGAATGTACTTCTGCTCTCTCACCGTGTCCACCATCGTCTCTTCCGCTTGGTGCAGACAGCATGCATCAAACCAATCTGATACTAACAGGACCGGTAAGAATAAAACAACTCAACCTGTCCATCCAACAGCTTCTAAACAGAAACCCTTTAAGATGTAGAAAATAAAACACACATTTATGCAATAATGGATTCAATATATAAATGATTTAATTATGCATACATTAAAGCAAGTCTATCTCAATGAGTGGAAGAGTGGAAACAAGAAATCCAGAGAAACAGAAATATTGACAGAGCTCTACTTTTTGTTTTGGCCCCGTTTCTCTCTTTTCCCAAAGTAAAATCAATATGAGCCAATGTTAAAATTCTGAATATAATTGAGTCCATGGGCCAGACTACCACCTGAGGTGACCAAATATCAATGATGGTAATTCATATAAAATAAAAAGAAAAAGAGAAAAGAAAAATCTAATATACATAGATTTTAGAAATAAGCGGCAAAACACACTGCGGAAACAAATCAAATGCATGAATACATTCTGAATGAAATATGTACCCACATCAGTAATACACAAGGGGAGCTTTTTCTAACAGTACATTTTTATGCATTATATTTTGGTATAGCCCAATAAGTTACATGCCCTCATAGTAATTCTAAATACTTATGCTATTTTAGGCACATTTCCAGAATCATCACACAAATCTGACAAGCATAAGTTTGGTATCATTTTAAAGGTTCATTTCTTCGCTTTCGTACAAACCCTGTCATGTCTTCTGTCAGACAAACACAGTGGTCACCAGAGCTCTTCAAAAACAGCAGGCATTTCCATTGGCTGGGAGGGGGTTCCTCAATTAGTAGCTACCGTTAATTCAACTCTGCCATCTTCCTAGACAGAGCCAACAACTCACACTCCGCCAGGAAAATGAGGCCGTAACGAGTTTATTTTCTGCTCTTACTGCCCGGTTCAGTTTGGACAAGGCGCTCGCTAACGACCAGTTGTTCCGTGCACTTCCTGAGGGTGGTGTTCTGAGGCAGGGTCTCCACAGAGGCCAGGATTTTACTGTCACCCGACCTGGGGTTTCCTTAACAGTTGCACTGCTGCCCGGCCAGTTGTTTTGATTGTTTGACAAGCTCTAGTGACCCCTGGGTGACGTCAAAGAGCTCTAGTGACCATTATGTGACTTTGAATAGCTTTAGTGCAGGGGTTCCCAAACTTTTTTTTGTCTCAGGGCACCCCATAAATATTATTTTAATCGGAGGCACCCCTACTTTATAATTTTTTATTTTCACAAGAACCTTATATTTATAGCATATCGTCGTTGTCGGGTGGAAACCTTGTATGTCCAAAACCGTTCGTTTTGTAGTCATCTATAAAATGTACTAAACTAGTGAATACAGCAGATCTACAAGCACACAACGCCTCTGGATGCGAGGCGTTGATCGGCTGTTTTCACTAGTTTTGTGCGACAATCTTGTATGATGAAGCAGGGCCTTGCTTTACCAAACTTGGAGATATGAGGTTTCTGCCCGACAGTGATTATGTTGCGAGGAAAATGTTGGGATAATAGCCATTTTGGTTAGAACTGACTGAAAATAACTTTGTACTTCCAAGTTTAAAATTACACTAAATATTTTGTCCAAATAAATTCCAAATATTATCAAATTATCTCGAGGCACCCTAGGACTGGCATCACGGCACCCCAGGGTGCCCCGTCACCCACTTTGAAAACCTCTGCTCTAGTGAACAGTGCGTTTGTCTGACAAATTAGGCTTGAATGTAAGATAAGAATCTAAACTTTAGATTATGAGAAAATAAAGTGCATAAAATGATGCATGATTAAAAGAAGGAAAACATTTTTTTATGGGGGATTGATCATAATAGGAGTATGGGACAAAACTATAACTCTGCAATGACTACCATACAAAAACAATTTTCTTCTTCAAAATGTTCTTACTAGATTTGATCACCTTGGATGGAATCAAAAACGTACATTTTAGGTTCTGGCCCATGGACAACCTGTATACACATTTTTAGACCGCTCGTCTTTCAAAGAAAAACCAAAACACCCAAGAAATTCTTAATTTCTTAGTTTCTCCTACATCCTTTTGCTGCATTTCTCCAAAGTGAGTTCCGACCTTGCACTGTCTGGGGTGTTTGGCTAAATTAAATTATAATGGGCTTCTGTTATTTTATTTTTTATTATTTTTTATTTTTGGAGAAGTGCGCCAAAGCATTTGAGAAAACTGTAAAAGTCATAAAATGTTCCTTACAAAACATGACATTACATTCTGCATGCTGTACTGAAAGGGGAAAACTCACAAGACCGAAGTTATCACAGATTTGTTTACTCCAATTACAGTACAAGGATCCATAAAAATAATCACCAGCACAGAAAACAAAATGCTATTCAGTCATGGTTTGTTCATTTTCCAAAACATCTCTAAATAAAAGAACGTTTTATATGAAGGTTTATGCTGTGTGTGTGTGTGTGTGTGTGTGTGTGTGTGTGTGTGTGTGTGTGTGTGTGTGTGTGTGTGTGTGTGTGTGTGTGTGTGTGTGTGTGTGTGTGTGCGCGCGCGCGTGCGTGCGTGTGCAGGGGCGTCACAAGGGGGGGGGCAAGTCTAACCGAGTTACTAGGGCCCCAAGGTTGAGGGGCCTTAATTATTTTATACTTTAGCTATTGAAAAATAGCGGATACACAAGCTCACACTGTAGATCTGCTATTTTTGAAAAATTGTGAAAATGTGTGCAACTCTTTGAATATATGTATTTTTTTAAGCGAACATTTGTAACTCAAATTTTGCTTCAGGGGGGTCCCTGGAACTAAATATTTGGAGATGGGGAAACAGGTTTTTCAAAAGCGATTTGTGTCAATGCTTCTAAGGTTTTTTGAAAAACCCGTTTCCCCATCTCCAAATATTTAGTTCCAGGGACACCCCAGAAGCAAAATTTGAGTTACAAGTGTTCGCTTAAAAAAAGAATACATATATATTCAAAGTTTTGCACACATTTTCACGACTTTTCAAAAATAGCAGATCTACAGTGTGAGCTTGTATATCTGCTATTTTTCAATAGCTAAAGCACAAAATAATGCGTAATAATGCGTTCCAAGTCAATGAATCCTTGTACCCAGGGGCCAGAATTTGGCGCGACACCACCATGTGTGTGTGCGTGTGCGTGTGTGTGTGTGTGTGTGTGTGTGTGTGTGTGGTGAGGACACATCTACCCAAAGCAGAGGAATGTTGGCTCTGAATAGAAGGAGATCAAACAGGTATGGCAGTATGGCTTCACGCTCCTCTTCCTCCACTAGAAGAACCGACCAGAGTACTGCTTCACACTGAAACAAAGCACAAGAAGAAAGATAATGGGATGGGACGATATGAAAATGTCATATCACCATTATTGTGACAAAATAAATCACGATTTACGATAGTATCGCGATAATCAAAATCCATTATCCTGGGGCGGAACATTTGCCCCCAAAAAAATAGCAGATCTACAAGCTCACAACGCGTCGCCTAGCGACGCGTTGTGAGCTTGTAGATCGGCTATTTTTTGGCAAAGACATTTGATAGAGAGTGAAAAAAGACTGTATCAAGTACGTATATTATGTATATAAGTACCTTTTACCAATTATAGAAGGTTTACGTGGTACTGGATATGCAGCTCAGCAAATAAAAGGTGAATTGATCCCAGTGCATGGCGGAGGACGATATCACGATAAATGAAATCTCCACGATACGATTATCGTGAGTGTTTTTTTTTATCACGATAAACGATAATATCGCTTATCGTCCCATCCCTAGTTGGAGTCCACAGATGAATGATATTTCGGAGAAAAACTATTACATATACAGATCCATCTCAGAAAATTGTAATATTATTAAAAAAGAAGAAAAAAAAAGCATTGCAGATGCCATAGAACCCCAAATCATAACTGACTGCAGGAAACTTCCCACTGGACTTCAAGCAACTCAGAAGGTTGACATTTCTCCATTATAAGTCCTTGTTTTCAGTGGGTCTCTTGTAATATTGTAATATTTTGAAATATGGACCTTTGATATTCATGAGCAATATTGCATAAATATTCAAGATTTTAACAAAAAAGGTTTGGAATAATTCACTGACTGTGCAATGTATCTAAAATATATCAAAGTTCACAAGCATTTGTTTGGATCTGTATATATATAGGTTTTGGTATACTGTATAGGTAGGGTAATTGATATATTTGGTTTAAACAAAGTTTTCTTTTTTGTTAGAAGGTTAAAAGTGGCAGAACAATTTAGGTAGACTAGAGACTTTGGCTTGCTATGATGTAAAAACAAAAGGTGGGTAAAAGAAATTCACCATGGACTAGAAATGGATAATTCAAAATGTGCTCCTTATTGACTTACATTGTACGGCAAGACCACTCTGCTGGCTCTTTTTCAGCCTGTAAACGAATGCAAACAAAGCTGATTCTGACAGTATAAAACATCACCAAACCCAGCACTGTTATTTCTCTTTATAAAAAATGTCAACGTCCAGTTGATTTTACTATATTTATTAGGAAGAAAACCCAGACTGGATCAGTGTTGATGTTGTCGACTAAAACTATGACGAAAAATGTTTGTCGACTGCGTTTTTTCACTGACGAAAACTAAATAAAAACTAAATAAAAAATACGCTGTGATGACTAAAACTAAGACTAAATATATTGACAATTTCCGTCAACAAAATAAAAACTAGACCAAAACGTTAGGGAGGGACTAGTGCTGAAGAGAGTCATTTTATGTTTGGTTGCTCTCAGGTGTTGCATGCTGAAAATAGCAGATCTACAAGCTCGCAGCGTGACGCGTTGTGAGCTTGTAGATCTGCTATTTTCAGCACGCTAAAAAGTGTAAAATCGGTCATTACGATGCCTTCAAGGCCTGCCAAAATACATTTTAGTTGACTAAATCAACTGTAGATTTAGTCGCCTAAAATCTTATGTTCTAAATCTTAGACTAAAACTAAAACTTTTCAGGTGACTAAATTATGACTAAAACTAAATGACATTTTATTCAAAAGACTATGACTAAAACTACATCAAAATTTGCTGTCAAAAACAACACTGGACTGGATCCATTTATCTGGCTCTTCAAATAATGAAATGGTCTTGCCATAGAATGTAAGTGGTCTTGCCATAGAATGCACACAACCTCCACCCTTGACAGCCTTACGGGACATATTAGCCTCGTTTTAAAGCTTACTTCAGGCTATAAGCAAAAGGGGCAATTTGAAGACCTGTTGAGCAGGGTTGAGAGGACATTCTCAAGACACAATTTATCGTGATTGCTCAGCAGATAAAAAGCGCTCACCGCATTATGCTCTTTTTTTATGTTAAAGGAGTAGTTCACCCCAAAATGACTTTTTTTTTTACTATTGATTATGATTACTCACGCCATGGAGACTTGAGTTCAATAATATGTCTTGTTTTTGTCGCATTCTTAAGACAAAGAATTGATTATAGTAAACTTACCCCGACGGTTTCCCCATCCAGTCCCATGCATTTGGGTCCCCATCCGGAATCAATGGGGGTACATTTACTATAATCACATTGTTGTCTTAGGAATGCGACAAATACAAAAAAATATTACTGAACTCAAGTCTCTATGGCATGAGTAATCAATAAAAAAAAGTCATTTTGGGGGTGAACTACTCCTTTAACTATTCTCAACTATTCTCTTTTGAGAGTGCTCTGCTCAGCTAATAAAAAGCACACTGACCAACACCTTTTGCACTTTACTGTTACCTTTTTCAAAAAAGAGGACAGATAACTTAATTGTACATCAATAGAAACAAGAGCTGTACCAGTTACTGGAACAATAGCACAAGCCACATTTTAAGTTTGTGGCCTGATTTGTGACTATGATGCAGGTTACATGGAATCCTTTCTACTTCAGTCAGGTGACATAATTCATATCATGACTCACGAAAATTCATGTCACTGATTATAAGCAAGGGCTTGTTTTTGGCAATGGCTACAAGATGTAGAAAGATTAGAGTAGTAATAACATAGCATTGAAACTTTGGGTGTTAAAGTCAGTGGTTCTCCAACGCACTGGTTTCCAAACAGTGAGTTGGGACCCATTTTTATGGGTCACAACTCGTATTATAACAATTACGAAGTAGTGAAAATAACCGATCTACTGTACAAGCTCAAGTGTCTATGTAGATCTGCTATTTTCACAATAGAACCGCGATGTACAAAAATAATGCCTCAACTCCAAGTGCTATTCAGGGTGGGGGGTCCCCAGGTAAAATAAGTTTGTTTTGGGGGTCGTGGCCTAAAAAGGTTGAGAACCACTGGGTTAAAGCATACAGTACAACATGCCTGTTCTGTAGCAGATACTGGGCGTTCTGGATCTGGTCCTGTGTTCCTGTGATGGTGATGATGCGGTCCTCAGAGCCCTCTAGTGGCTCGTCGATCTTGATGGACGCCCCGGACTCGTGGCGGATCTGCTTGATCCTCTGTCCTCCCTTACCGATGATGGAGCCTGCCAGCTGCCCAAGAGAAAAAGAAAAACAGTTAGAAAGGGCTGCAATACATTCACACGTCTTTCCGTCACTTTGACATTTTAATATGAGCATCAAATCAATATTTCAAATGTGTTTTTTGCACATGCATGCCGTAAATTCCATAGGGATAGATCACACATAACATTTATGACATCATCAACTTGCGACAGGCCTTTCCCCTATTGAGTGAAAGATTCGCTATTTCTAGGAGAAATAAAATATTTAAGGTGTTTTTAATTTTACATTGTAGTTATAGAGGACTATTATAATGTATTAAGGCATATTTGTCGTATTAGCCAGGGATCACTTTAATATAAAAAGGGAGAAAAAAGGTTTCTATCACACAAAGATTTGGAGGACCCCCTGTAGTAACTCTGAGGACCCCTAGGGGTCCTGGACCCCCTGTTGAAGCGTGTTGTGTGCACAACCATGTATGAATCAGGCCTAAAGCAATCATTTTCAGCTGCTGTTAATTGCCCAACTTACATCTTTAGGTATGGTGACTTGTGTTGTGATGACGGGGCCTCCTATGTCACTGTATGATCCTCTGCCTCCTGGAAGGAGAGACATCCATGAGGGTGCAAGTCACATAAAACCAATATGATGATGATTACAAAATAAATAAAAAACAAATTACACAATATCAAAATGATAATGCTCACCAGACTGAAAATGGTCCCAGGAAGAGTTGTTGTCTTTCAAAACAGAAGGGACAACAAGAATTTCAGTACCAGTACCACTAGACAACCAGAAGAATACACTGTGCCTTGGTTAAAACCACTTGAAACCTAGCATCCCCCAACTCTTTTTGCGCCGATCCCGAACTAGTTCGGCTTTATTTCTGCCTTTTTATCGTCCGGGGTGCGGATCCCAAACTAGTTTCGGCTTTTTATATAAAATTATTTAAACACCCAGAGGCCTTACCGAAGCACCGGGCAAAATTTTCGAGCCGTCTGCCGGCCGCGATTTGTTTACATTGGCCCGCGAGAGCGTCGCGCCGCCGATATTTGCCGTCCACTCCAATGCAATCCAGGATCTTTGGAGCTCATTTTCTCTGTTCTATGCCTTTCTATGAGGGGCGCAAGGTTTAATCACGGCCGAAAATTGGGCTTCTAAAATGAGTGGTAGCCAATAGCTAACTTCAAGCTAACTTCATCCTGTTCCTGTTCTCTGGCGCGTTATTGGAAATGACACCCGAGCTCCAGGCGGAGCCGCTCGATTGTCCACGACACTGCAAGCGGCGCGAAGGCCAGCGGACCTTGGGCCGGCGGAGCGCCGCGCGAGTTACGAAGCCGTGGTGAATGCAATCGTTATATTTATGCCCAGGCCGTAAGGCCTGGGCAAGCGCACGATAAACGCCCTGTCCAAGCGACTACAATTGAGCGCTCCCTAGCTCCGCTTCAGCCAATCAAAAGCTTCAGTGGGCGGGGTTTCCCTGGAGCTCGGGTGTCATTTCCAATCACGCTTCTCTGGCCACTGGGCGCCCTCTAGTGGACATTCCGGGCACTGGATGAGTTAAGGGGCTAATGTTTATTTAACATAGCTCACAATGTGACCGCTGTGAGCTTTTAGATCGGCTATTATCGGCAGAGATATGGGTTCAAGTCAGGTTTAAGTCGGATGCCTGCCTGTCTTGTCTCGCTCTCCTCTTACTCTGCCCTTGGTTTCCCATTTTACAAATTCCCCTATTTCAAAGAAAGGTAGAGAGAGTATAAAGACTCACCATATCCACTGCTGCTCTATATTCCAGAAGCCATGGGAGAGAGAAGATAAAAAGAAGAAGAAAATAAAACATGTCATTATATGTGAATCCAAACTAGTAATAGTAATCCTATATGTGTAATCTTGTATGATGTATAATTGACTTGACGATGTGCTACAGCTACTACCACAGTCGTTTTAAACATTCACTTGCAGATGGGAACTGAATAGGTTACAGTCACTCATACCAATCGGTAATAGATTCTAAAAAAAAATATTGCTAATCAATAATACAATCAAATAATAATCAGCCCCAGTCAATCATTACAGGTGATGTAAGCAGTATATATCTAGAGCAGTGTATTATTTATGTAGAGCTTGTAGATTGGCTATCTGCACTATTTTTGCAATTATAGTGTTGAAAAACGGTAGAAAGCCCAAACTACACCAATAATTATTTTTAAACCAATATTCAAAAAATGTGCTTCTGGATTATTCGATTACTCACAACAATAATTGACAGAACAGTTGAATAAGCAATAGTTGCATTCTTATTTGACAACGAGTTACTTTTTTTATTTTATTTTTTATTTTTAGGCTGGACTCATTTAACCCATTTAGGCCTAGAATTATTTAATGCTTTAACTATTGAAAAATAGCAGATATACCGAGTGCCGCGCTGCGAGGGTTAGGGTTATTTTTTTTATTCTAATACATCTTTTTGAAAGCAAACATTTGTAACTCAAATATTTGCTTCTGGGGGGGGTCCCTGGAACAACATATTTTGAGATGGGGGGTCCGTGGCCAAATGCATGTAATTGTGGGGGTACTTGACATGAAAAGGTTTGAGAACCACTGATTTAGAAGACATTTATAGAATTGGGTAAAAAAAAGAAAGAAAAAAAAACTTGCACAAACGTTCACGATTAAAAGATATCTACAAGCTCGCAGCGCGGCACCGAGAGCTTATATATCTGCTATTTTTTTAATAGTTAAAGAAAAAAATAACAATTTATTTATTTGAAATCTAAAGTGACACAGATTTGCGTTATAGACAGAAGCTGAAAGGTTTCTATTCAAGGGATTGTTTTGGTTTCACCTCAAATTCATTTGCAAATCCAGCGGCTCTCCTCCAGACTGCGTACGAGGCTGCTCCTCGGTAACCATGGAGACCACTGTTGCCAGGCAACGACAGGCCTAGACCGCTACGTTTGCCTGATGAAAAGGACTCGTGTCCAAAGCCACTGGGCTTCAGCTACGCCATAAAAAAATAACGCCACGCCATTATTTGTGAAAACGCATGACGTTACGAACCACTGTCAGCTACAAATGGGGTGTTTTGATGCCTTGGAATATACAGTAGATCTGTGGTTTCTCTGACATTTTCATGTCAAGGATGCCCAAATTGATATGCATTTGGTTGCCAAGGACCACCAAAAGAGAAGAATTGCATTTTCTTTTTTCCTTTTTTAGATGTACAATCTCACGGTTTGCATCGCAATGCGGTGTGGGCAGAAACCTTTTAGGAGGCTAAGTGTTTAACTGTTCCTCATTTTGCTGGGACCTGGGGGTCCCCGGGCCCCACATCAAGAACCAGTGCCGTAGATGAATAGAAGAATGCACTCACCATACTATCATAACGGTCTCCTGGTCGGCCTCTTCTGTCACTATAGAAGAAAAAAGGATAATTTAAGATTCTGAGAAATAGTGTCATGAGACAAAAAGATGCATTTTCAGCTGGAAAAAGCTGGCGTCTACTGACTACACTTTTATCTAAAATACCCATTTTATTGCAGGGGGTCGCAAAACACTATTTGCCAAACCATACATTAAGGGGGAAGGAAATCATTTTAGGTTACTTGATTGGAGGCTCCATAACCATAACTGTTGTCACTCTACCATTGTGAATTACAAGCAGGTTCTCTCAGGGAGGGTGTCTAACATATCCCTTTGGGATAAGTGAGAAGCTCAGTCATCTAAGCTTCTCACCACTGCTTCTTTGCCTAGAAACTAAAGGAGCCAGTTGAGGTGATTCTGGCATTCGGGTTGTCCCCTCACAGACCAGGCACAACCAGCTGGGTGGAGGAGCTCAAGCCCATTGTGTTCATTGAAGCACCTGGCCACAGTGGCCTGCAACCTTGGAGGATTCAAACCCTTAGCGTCCGCTGTGGAGGGCAGGAACTTCACCCCTGCACAGCCCGGACACCCACAGGCTTGTTTCACATTTGATTTGTGATTCTTGTGTTGCAAATATGTATGTTTACCACTTTTTGTGGTCACATGTTCAAATAAGGGATTCTGATTTGGCTTAACCCATTTAGGCCTAGAATTAGAAGGATTCAAAAGACACTTATAGAATCGGGTCAAAATTCTAATGTTCACGACTTTTCAAAAATAGCAGATCTACGAGCTCGGAGCTTATATCTGCTATTTTTCAATAGTTAAAGCATAAAATAATGATACACAAAATGTGTACCCGTTCTAAATGGGTTAAAACAGTGGTAAATCAGTCAACAACCTTGAGTTGGCTCATGGACCCCGCCCACTGAAACAATTAATGATCGTAACTAAAGATCCTTGCAAGTTACAACTGTGTTGTCTTTCATTTATAATGGTAAAAGTGGAAACCCTGAAACAGTGGTAAATCAGCCAACAAACCACTCCCTCATGGTAAATGGCTTACTTTTCAGTCTCAACTGTACATGGGATCTTTTCTTTTCTTTTTTGAATATAATGAAATACATCTGTGACTCATTTTGTGCATTTGTGGGTTATTCATAGACAGGGTTGTTAAGTAACGGATTACATGTAACGGGATTACGTAATCAGATTAAAAAAAACTGGTAATTTGTAAAGTCTCAGGTTACATTTTAAAATGTGTAATCTGGATTACAGTAACGGATCTGAATGATGGGGGTTACATGCTGGATTACATTCTCCCCTTGCCCTCATCAATTTTACAAATAAGTTATAACGCCAAACAATAAAATAATCAAGTCGAATCAACGTAAAGTACTGCCACTTTGTTTAAGTAAAATTCTGTTGTCCTTTTCCTAATTTCATAGGCTCAATATTCTTGTCTAGTTATCAATGGTAAAACTTGTTTTATTTAATTAAATAGAGTTTTGCTAAAAAGTAATCCAAAAGTAACTGAAAGTAACTAGCAGTTACTTTTTAAATTGTGATAATCAGATTACGTTACTGACTACATTTTCTTTGCAAGTAACTTGTAACTGTAGGGGATTCCTTTTTAAAAGTAACCCTAACAACCCTGTTCATAGATCTCTATACATAATCCTGCAGGTAAAACCTCTGTACTCACTTTGGTCTGTCATCCATGCTGCCATGATAACTGCTGTGGGAGAAGCGATCCCCTCTGAAAGACCAAGAAAGGGTCAAAAATTAGAAAAATGTTCCATACTAATTTGTGTGAGAATGTTAGAATGTATAAACACCACCACAAATCATGACTTAAAAAGGAATTAACCATTTAAGGCCTACATATTTCCGTCATACAATGAATAGCAAAACTAACACATCTACAAGCTCAAGATCTGCGTACTTTCAAACTGTTTCTACATTTCTGAAATGCTTTTGAAATATTCCACCCCAAAATATGGACGTCAAGTTGAAAGTGCATACAATTAATTAGGCAGTGAAATTACAAATAATAAAACAGTGGTTCTCAACCTTTTCAGGCCGCGACCCCCAAAATAATCATTTAACTGGGGACCCCCCACCCTGACGAGCACTAAGACTCGAGGCATTACATTTTGTATAACACGGTTCTATTGTGAAAATAGCAGATCTACTGTACATGCTGTTGTGAGCATGTAGATCAGCTATTTTCACAATTTCCGCCTCTAATAATTGACAATTTGGCCAATGTTTAATTTGTCAATTTAGAGGAATTAAAAGGTCCTTAAAGGAGTAGTTCAACCCCAAAATGACTTTTTTTCTATTGATTAGTCACGCCATGGAGACTAGAGTTAAATAATATTTTTTGGTTTTTGTCACATTCCTAAAGACAAAAATTTGATTCGAGTAAATTTACCCCCATTGATTCCGGATGGTGACCCGTTTCGAAACGGGTCACCATCCGGAACGAATGGGGGTAAATGTATTGTTATCACATTTTTGTCTTAGGAATGCGACAAAAACCAAAAAATATTATTGAACTCTAGTCTCCATGGCATGACTAATCAATAGAAAAAAAGTCATTTTGGGGGTGAACTACTCCTTTAAATTGTCACTTTAGAAATGTGCAGATACCCTCTATACACTTAAACTGGTTTGTTTACAGTTGAGTGAGAAAACAACGTTGCACAGGGTTAGGGTAACCCTAACCCCCCCCCCCCCCCCCAAAGAAAACCCCTGGGGGTCCCGACCCACAGGTTGAGAACCACTGGCATAAAGGACAGTCAGTCAGTGCTACACTCACCCTCCTCTAGGTGGCGGCGGTGGGGGGAGAGGAAGGTTGCGCGCTCTGCTGCCCCCTCTAACACCTCTGCTCAGTGGGGGCGGCGGGGGCCCCCGCCGGGGGCTCATGTCGTCGTAGTCCCTCCTGGAGGGGGGCATGGGTCTGCCGCCGCGGCTGGGGGGCAGGCGGTCGAAGCCCCCGCGGCCGCGCATGGGGAAGCCCCCGATGGGCCGCCGTCCCCTCTCCTCAAACATCATGGTGAAGCCGCCGTAGTCGTACGTCTCGTCGTAGAAGTTGGGATCGTACGGCTGGGCGCGGCCTTTGATCGGAGCCTATAGGGTTAGGGATGGGGAACGATAATCGTTGTTATCCTATATCGTGATAAAGAAACCCCCACAATAATCGTATCGTGGAGATTTACATTTATCAAGAAATTATCCTCCGTCATGCACTGGGATCAATTTACCTTTTATTGGCCGAGCTAAATGACGTACTTGATACTGTATTTTTTCACTCTAACAAATCTCTTTGCCAAAAAATTGCCGATCTACAAGCTCACAATGTGTCATAAAACGCAACGCGTTGTGAGCTTGTAGATCTGCACTTTTTTGGCAAATGTTCCACCCCAGCATGATGGATGTTGGGGATATTTTGATTATCGCGATAATTTCGTAAATCGCGATTTCTTTGGTCACAATGATCGTGATGTGACATTTTCATATCGTCCCATCCCTACCTAGGCTTATGGAGAAGTGTGAGCTTTGTTGAAGGCCTTATTGATCCAAAGCAAACACGTTAGAACAAAATGGCATCTAAAACAACAATAACATAGTAGGGCTGGGGGATATGACTTCAGGTCAATATCACGGTTTCAAAGTTTTAGGTCAATTAAGATTGATGAAACCATTTCTGACCTTTCTTTTTTTTTTTTGGTCAATGCAACGCGTTGTAAACTTGTTCATCAGCTATTTTAACAGTTTTTGAAGGCCACCATTGTACCACTAAGTATAATACAGAGTTACGAGGTTAATCAGACCAATCAGTTCATTATAAAAATTTGATTAGAATGATGATATTTAAGAAGAAAGAAAGTCCCGTTATTGGTTCTAAATGTCAACAACAATATGGCAGCATATTGGTTCTAAATGTCAACAACAGGTCAGTGTCAGTTATGCTCTTGTTTTCAGCAGACCTCGGGGTTGAAATCTCACCTCTGACACCAACTCCAGGATGACTTTAATGCACTCCACGACTCGCTCTGGTTTCCCTCCTACCAGGACCACTCTGTCTGTTGAGTGAGGGCAGCACTCCTGGAACAGCTTGATGGTGGTCTGGGTGTTCTACGGGACCGAAACACAGCGTTACAAGCAAACTCATGGCAAAGAGCAGCTTCGAATGCTATCAACGCATTGAATGGGAATTTGTCAGGTCTTTTCAGACGATTGAATGGTGCAGTAGCTGATATACTGAGCTACGTTGTCACCATTCAATGAGTTGATGGCAGTGGGTTGACAAAAGTTAACCCCCTGGTTTACAACTTCTAATGGCGCTGAGTCGGCTCATGCGATCTTCGCAGCGCTCGACACAGTGACTCACTCGCTGCCGCTCGTTCAGCGTTGTCTCACGTGGATCAAGGTCGCCTGAGACGGCGCGCCACTGTCATGGTCAATAACTATACTTTAAACGGCAGAGCTACCGAGCCCCGTCGGAAGGTCATTTGTCTCCCAATCAATGGTGTGATTAACCTACCCGGTAGCTGAGTATCTCAAGCTACTGCACCATTCAAAGGTCTGAAGCTATGTGACAAATTCCCATTCAGTGTGTTGATATCATTCGAATGAGGTGCACGGCAGAGCAGCGTGGTCTTACCTCTCTCAGCTCCTTTATCTTGGCACCTTTTACCCCAATGATGCCCCCGGCCAAGCTCTGATGGACCAGCAGTCGCAGCTCGCTGTCGAAGTCCATCCCATTGTAATGCTGGTACTTCACAAAGAAGTGGTAAATTAGTGTGAGGTCATGGGACCTTGGGGATTATAAACATTTAACAGTAGTTGGGCTTTTCTATCAATCTGTTTTATGCACATTTTTGATGCCACAAATGTTTTTACTCTGGCTTGAAGTCTTTCATGAAGAAGAAAGTGCTTAATGGAAGATGTTAACGCTTTTGCCGATAACGTTCTGAACATTTAACACACGACTATTGATTCTGCACAATTATAAGTATTAGCCACATCAGTATCCAAACGCATGTAGGCCTACTAAAGAATAAATTGATAAAAACAATAATGAATGCCATTTGTTTATTTAAAAAGAATGTGACGATAACCATAATTGTAACATAATTCATGTCATGAATGAGTTTGAAAGTGTGTGTACTGCTGCTCTGATCACCAACGTTGCCCACTTATTCTTCTGTAGTGATACTTTCTGCCATTATGTAGCATTCAATATCCAACTTTGAAACGCAGGTGCCGGTTTGGTCCAAATAAAAGCCATAATTATGTGGGATAAGCTCAGCCAAGGTGACCGTGGGCAGCCTTAGGAAAAGCATAACGAGAGTGCAGGCAGTTTCTCCACAAGTCAAGTGTAATTAAAAGTTATAAAGGCAGGTGGGTAAAAGTCAGCAGAACTAGAACTCTGTACTGGTGAGTACTAACAATTCAAACATGTCTGCAACTTAATGTCGTTTATGAATAGTCCAATTTACAGAGGAAAGAAACATTTCCCAGCCTAATTCAATTTGCAGCCCAATCAGCGACCAAGGCAGGGCGTGTAAAGAATTTTAGGACAAAAGAGCGTCTAAAAATATACCTCTCACCTGACTGGAGAAATAAGAGTCGTGGATGGAAACGTGCTTAAATTCACATGGTTTGCATTTCTGAAAATTCTGTTACATTTGGATGGAAACCCCAACTATAGAGGTAGGGATGCAGCGATATCTTATCGGTATCGGGTTCCGATATGACTTAATTAAGTCATATTGGGATTTCGGATATCGGACACGACATCACCGATCCAAGTCCCGGATAAAAGATAATAAAAAAGTATCTGGCTTATAAATATGCAATGTAATCACACAACTGTAAGCCCATAACCAAACGTTTTAGCATATACTTATTAAATAAACAATCCCACAATCAAAACTGCATTCTGTTTTTTGAACTGAAGCCTATCCTACAATTAATAAATGGCTTTAATTGAACGTTTTTTTTTTCTCTTGCTATGTAGCCTACTGTATCGGGTATCGGTGAAGTATCGGGAAATATCCAAATGTATATATCGGATCGGATCTAAATGGACAAAAACCTATATCGGTGCATCCCTATATAGAGGTGTAGGTTTGTGTTAGTTGGATGAATTTAACGAAGTGCTCTACCTCCTCCAGAGTAGGGATGATCTTCAGCAGAATCTCTCCGATAGTGTCAATGTTGGCACTGACGCTAAGGATCCTGTGAGGAATATTTGGGCCAAAGGGAATTAAGGCATAAAAAGAAGGAAGACACACACACACATACAAAACAAAAGCTCGCTATAAGATGAGTGAGGCAGTTCAAACAAAAAACACAAAGTTACAAGGGGGAGAAGAAGAAAAATAAAGATTTGACTGCAGCATACGGTACACTCTTTCTCCCAATTCTGGGCTGATAAAAACGAGCAGCTGACATGCACTTGGTCTGATCTGATCTCAAACTCAACAAAGAGGCCTGACGACAGGAGGATGGGCAACTTGAAAAATAGACCCAAATTAACATGTGGCACTAGACTGGCCAACACAGTGCAGAGAGAAAGAAGAATTCTAGAACCATCCCACCACCAGCACTATCGGGGAAGGGAGAAACTAAAACAAAAAACTGAACATATTGCCATGATGATGACAATCGCGTCACCGGTTCAACCTCCTCGTCGTGACAAAAGGTAGGTGGGGGAGGGGTTGGGTGGGGAGGGGAGGGGGGGGGACAGGGGTGGGGTGAGGTGGGTGTGGCAGTATAGGGCAGTAGAAGAGAGTAAATTAACCACCTTTCCTATTTTGGGCAAGTCATTAAATCTTACACACCAGGGGGGGCATTTAAAAAAAATTACATATTTTTTCGTGTTAAGTCCATCCACACAAAAAGTGTATATTATACGCCATAAAGCGATAGTTTTTATTTGGAACAGGTCCTTTCTTGGGGGAAGCTTCCGCACCGCAAATAAAAGGCATCAACCTGTATTATTGATGCATCAACTACACACAATGTTTTGAATGGTTTATTCGTCACAGGCCCCCGGAGTGTCAAGACCATCACAAGCCAAACTTTTCAAAAAAATTGCGAAAATAGCCAATCTATAAGCTCACGACGTACATACAGTATATGCTCACAACGTGTTGTGAGCTTATAGATCGTCTATTTTCACTATTATCATATGCCTGAGTATATTTATAGGGCTTACGAAGTGGTTAACAGAGCAGGGGGCGGAAAAGACTGAGAGGAAGGACGTGAGTAGTAGCCAACCACTCGGTGGGCACAGGAGGGGATAGGAGCAGTGGGGGAGGGGGGCATGAAAGGTTTAACAGGCAGATCGTATCTGATGGGGGGGGGGGGGGGGCGGAGAGGAACTAAACAGAAGAGATGCAGCACATAAAGGAAATAAAGAAGACAACAGAGTATAATGAGTGACAGAGTGGGGGGTAAGAGGGCATTCAGCCAGCGATTGCGGAGAGTGATGTTGAGAACAGTGGGGGGAGGGGGGCCGAGGGGGTTGGCACAAAGGAGAGAGAGAGCGATAAAATAGGAAATCTGCTTTCCCCAAGTTCACGATTACATTGAAATTAAATATCACAGCAAGGAAAACAAAAAACAAAACATAACATCGAACAGCTGGGCTCCTCCTATGTACATGGAATTATTGGTTCTTCGGCGGTTCTTTGCGATTGTTGCTATATGGCACTGCTGTCATACAAAGAACCGGTGTTCAGCCCCTGTATGGTTCTCTACTGGTTCTTCAACTTAGTTCCGGCGCCTCTAATGGTTCCGTATAGGAACCATTTGACAAAGGTGCTATATAATATGTCACCGTTATGATAGGTGATAGATGGCATCAAAAGAGGTTCCCCTGATTGCGAGCCAAAGAACCATTTTTGGTACGATTTGTAACTATGAAAATCTATGAAAAACGAAGTGGCTTTGAGTATTTGCAGCATTCTCTGAATGGGATAATCCGACTGGATTTGTAGCGGAACAACAGAATGTCCAAATTAATGGAAATGCTTACAATGTGACGAGGGGGTAAAGAAGACAGAGAAATCAAATGGAAACAACACATGTCTCTTAGAAGTGTGTGTGGGGTGGGGGGGTGGGTGGGGGTGGGGGGGGGACCGGGGGGAGGGGTCGGGGTATTATATTATCAATGTATATAAAAAGTTGAAATGAAACAAGAAGGCAGGTTATCAAAGACACGTTGTTTTCACTGTTCTAATCAGGCAGTGAGGCAATAACTTGGTGGGACATACCGCTCTGGGCCACTGCTGTCAGGGACTGATACACTGGCATTGTACTGCAGTGGTGGTGGTGGTGGTGGTGGTGGTGGTTGGTGGAGGTTGGCATTGGGCAGAGGGGCATTCAATCACAAGTTACGGCGCCCGTTTAAGGCGTGGGGTGGGCACAGATTATGGGCGGGGGCCAACCGGGTGTGTCAGGTGGGCGGGCGGGCGGGCGTTCAGGGGCGGGCGGAGGTTGGGCCAACGTCAAGGTGGGCAACGCAGGAGGAGGGGCATGACGATCCGGTACATGATGGGCAACGGAGGAAGGTGGCCAAAAATAAAAACAAAAAGTAAAAGGAGAAGGGAAGAGGGGGAGAAGGAATACATTTTAATTGAATGCACGCTGTACTGCATCACTTGTACTTTGTCCCAAAAAAAAAAAGATAAGAACTGAAAATGCGGCGAGCGCTTTTAAGAACAGCAGCAATGAACCGTTGGACTTGGTCTGTCGAGATAAAAAGGTTAATAGCAGTGCTGACTCTACCAGACTAATAGATCTGCTGAAGCTTTAAAAACACCTGCAGAGGGCTTGGCTGTCACCTCCGCCAAGTGAGGGCCGGGGGGGGCCAATTGGAAAGGAGGGAAATTAAATAATAATAATATAATAATTCATTAATATGTAAATATATATTTTTTTCAATTCAAATCATAATATTATTTTGCCAGTTCAACAAACCCAACGTCCCTATTTTAGGCATGTTTGCCTATTTTGGACATAGACATTCGATAAAAAAAAATCTCGATTTTTCAAAAGAATAGCACAGCCTTTTTGCAATATGGGGGCCACAGCCAGAGGCTATGATTATCTGGGGGTCCTTGGGGCATGGAAACCTGATCAACCCCTACAACCCCACCTGTTCACTCAGATCAGCCAACACAGGGATGCTGACAGAAACCTCGCTAAAAACCCCAGGACAAAAATCAACTCGTCCTAGACAAGTTGCCCTCCTGGCCCCCAAACTGTGGAATAAACTCCCTGTTGCACTTAGAACTACAGACTCACTCCCTAGCTTCCACCGACTCCACCTAAACCCATAGCACTTACTGTAACACTCTCCCTTCCCTCAATGACCATACATGAAGCTAGATAGCATTTTTAGGTTTTAGACGTTTTTTACTGATTAGGTGCGTGGTCTGCCTATGTTATTCTTTTTTCTAGATTGATATTCCTATGCATTTGTTATATTGTTATAGTGATGTATATTACATGCTTATTGTAAGTCGCTTTGGATTAAAAGCGTCTGCTAAATGCCTAAACTGTAAACTGTGAAATGTTAGTGAACGGAACGCCTACACTGCACTATAGCAGTGGTTCTCAAAGTAGAGTCCAGGGACCCCCTGGGTTCCTTATTACAGGTCTGTAACTCAAATGGACCGGCTAATGGACTCTCAGAGTTATGGGGGTCCTTGAATTTAAAACGTTTGAGAACACCTCCAATATCGCACCAATACTGGTTGAGGGTACTGAAATGAACAACAAAAAACCGAGAGACGTTCTATGAAACACTCCTTTCCGTCATACCCACTTCTGTCCAAACAAGCCTAAACCATGTCTGTCTGATTAATACATTTGAACGATATGTTAAAAAGAAAATGCATTCAATGAAATAACACGTCAAGCATAATTTCCACTGTGGTCCTTAGTCTTGTACAGACAGACATAACAAGGAACAGACGTAAGGTTGTCTGCTCATGTGAGCCAAGTATAAGTAAATGAACTACTTGACTGACCAGTGGCAATTCTTTAGTCGGACAATTAAATAATTGTGTGGGGGGGGGGGGGGAAGAATTCCAACGGAATCAAATCAGTGGCCCTTGAAATTAGCATTAGTAAAATAAAAAAACATTTGAAAGAAATCCAATGCACATATATTTGGAAATTAAACAAAGTAATGTTTTGCTTTGTTTAAGAGAGGGTTTTAGCCACCTCCGTTCTTCCTTCAGTGGAAGAGTATCAGAAGTATGGTATGCGTTTACTCACATCTGTGCGTAGAGCTTTTATGTTCTTGCCACCCTTTCCAATCACAGCACCTGCATTCTGTGGAGAAACAAGAGCTTTTATTACAATATTTTAACATGCAATTGGTCATTATCGGTATCTGCAATCAGGCTCAAAACATCCCCCGCAAGTGCAATACCCGTAGGTCATTATCGGTATCGGCAATTACGCTCAAAACATCCCCCGCGAGTGCAATACCCGTATGACCAACTTCTGAAATACCCTGATACTTTTTATGAATTATTACTTTACCAGTTGAATACAAATTCAGATTAATGGCAGTGGCAATGTGACCATCTCTCTACAGAATCTTCCTTGTGCAATATGAAAACTCACTTCTCTAGGCAATATTGTGACACTGCCTGGGATATGATCCTTAGTTTCTAGTGAACACAACCTGATATTCATAAGTATAACCCACTTCCTTTTAAAATGTAATATCAAAAAGTCTATTTATTAACAACATCTACAGCATATTGTCTTTGTATTCTGTTTTCTCCACCCACAGAGAAAATAGAGCAGACACCGAAACTCTAGCAAGCGTCCGCAGCGCGTGCAGGTGGTGTGTTCACTCTTGTCGGTTACCCTGGGTGCCAGACAACGGGTACACATATTGTGTATCATTATTTTATGCTTTAACTAATGAAAAATAGCAGATCTACAAGCTGCAAGCTTGTAGATCTGCTATTTTTGAAAAATCGTGAAAATTTGAATTTTGACCCGATTCTATAAGTGTCTTTTGAATCCTTCTAAGGTTTTTTGAAAAACCTATGTTTCTATGTCAGCAATCTGGCCAGCCATCGTCAAAGAAAAGGTAATTTTCATTTAAATGGAGCTCAGTTGGTCTGTTCTTGAGAGACTATTATGTCAGTGGTTCTCAAACCTTTTCATGTGAAGGACCCCCAAAATGATATTTATTTGGCCACGGACCCCCATCTCAAAATATTTAGTTCCAGGGACCCCCCCAGAAGCAAAATTTGAGTTACAACTGTTCGCTCTGAAAATACATATACCGTATTTTCCGGACTATAAGGCGCACTTAAAAGCCTTTAATTTTCTCAAAAAACTACAGTGCGCCTTATAGTCCAGTGCGCCTTATATATGGATCATTCATTTACATTGACATTCCCTTTAGCACAGCTCCATCTGTTTGATGCATAACGCAACGGTAGGGTCTATTATGTGCGCCTTATAGTCAGGTGCGCCTTATATATGAAAACAGTTTGAAAATAGACCATTCATTGACAGTGCGCCTTATAGTCAGGTGCGCCTTATAGTCCAGAAAATACTGTATTCAAAGATTTGCACACATTTTCACGACTTTTTCAAAAATAGCAGATCTACAAGCTCGCAGCGCGGCGGCACTCGGTGCCGCGCTGTGAGCTTGTATATCTGCTATTTTTCACTGGTTAAAGCATTCAATAATTCTAGGCCTAAATGGGTTAAGGCCAGGGTGCATTCTCTGAGCACGCCCTCCATACAGTGGGTTACACTAAAGCCCTATATAAATGATAAATGGTGCATTTATGTAGCACCTTAATCCAAAGTGCTTTACAATGTGCATACAGCGGAGGAAACCATGGGAGCCACCAGAGCTCAACGAGAGCAGTTGGAGTTCAGCATCTTGCTCAATCAACACCAAACCAGTGGGAGCCTTTCCGGAAACCTTCAGGTTCCCAAGTGGCCACTCTTTCTTGTACGATGAGTATCTAAAATAGTAGTATATTCACAGAACAGCCATCTTCAATATTCTGGAAAGTTTTGACAAATTAAAATTTTTGGGAGCAAAAAAAATATTGTATTGGATTGAAAATATCCCGAACTTGTTCGGGATAGGCACAAGAAGGGTTAATAGAGTGATGTATGGCGTGAATCATCTCTAAATAGGCAACCACACTTGCAATTTCCTAGAATTGCACCTTTCTAGTTTATGTTTTGATTTTTGTAAAGATTTTACTGAATAGGTGCTTGGTTAATAGTAATAGTAATCTAAGTTTTTCTTAGATTACTATTTCTATGCATTTGATGTATCGACGTTGATGTATTTATTACCTTGCTTATTGTCGCTCTGTATTAAGAGCGTCTGCTAAATGCCTAAATTGTAAATTGTCTACTGAATGATGGGGAACTTTACTTTGCTCTGAAGCAGCACCCGCAACTCCACCATCTCGTCTGTGTTACGAGAACGCTTGAAGGCCTGCTCCTCGTCCATGTCCTCCGCTGGCCTTTTACCTGACGGGACAAAAAAATTTGGCTTCAATACAAAACAACAGAAGATTTTCCAAACGCAGCCTAATGCTGACATTTGGGGCGCAAAGAAGTGCCTAAATTAAACCTAAAATTAAAAGAACACACAATAATGCTTCCCAACTCTCTGCAACAAATAATGAACACACCCGCCTGTGAAGCAAGGAGGAAGTTGGAACCAAAAGGCAATGAGATTCATCTTGACATGAATTTTAAGTACAGTGTGTGGCGAGGATAAAACAACAACCAACACAAATACCATGTGACTTTGAGCCACGCTGTCTCACGTGCCTCTGTCATGGTCAATAACTATACTTTATATGGCGGAGGTCATTTGTCTCCCAATCAATGTTGTGATTAGCCTAACCGGTAGCTCAGTATCTCGCCTACTGCACCATTCAAAGGTCTGAAAAGACGTGAAAAATTCCCATTCAGCGTGTTGGTATCATTCAAATGGGGCGATTATGCCCCCCTTCCCACCCCACCTTTTTTCTTTACAGAATGGGTTTTAATCAGAAGCCAGCTTTATCTGGGCAGGTATCCAGGCTATCCTTTCACATAACATGGGCAGATCTGGTCACAGACACCGGAACAGCGGTGTCTTGGACACAAGACATGCACTACCATCTGACAAGCCCACATGACGCCAGGCACACATTTCCATATCATTTTCAAGTGCAGTAATGACAAGAGTATGCTCACATTATACTGCATCCTAAACTGCGAGTGAGAATGTACTGTAAATATTGGTCCATATGGCACTGAATTATATTATATATTATATTATAGACAAAAATGCAGTTCCGACTCCTGTGATAACGATGCTATAACATTTCTTTAACACTTGAATACATGTCAAACAGGAGGAGAGATTAGGGCTGCATGATTTAGGGTCAAATTATTTTGTCAGATATTTTAGTTATTAGTATCAATTATTTTTATTTTTGCCTTCTTTTTTTGCAGCTCTATGCTGCGCCATGGACCTTTTCTCACTATTCTCCAGATTGGTAGAAGTGGAACTGCTGTAATTGGCCTTTTAGCATTAATCAACGTGAATAGATGAGTGTGCTTGGTGTGATTCCATGGCAGGTTTTTACCCCCAAATGATATTATTAAACCTTGAAGAGAGATACATGACTTCCACTTTATTATCATGGTTGGCTGACATTGCCAATCATGTCTCAGTCACCCGATCCCCAAGTTATCATCTCATGGAAATGATCGCTTCTGAAACACCTGTTTTTCCTACATTAAGTGTACGTGATCTGTTTTATCTGCTGACCACAAATGTTTATTTTATTATTTAATGAAAATTGCAGTTGTTTTTAGCATACCATTCGTGTCAGTATTGCTGAATGTGGTCTCCTCTTCTTGCTGCTCAAGTTCTGTCTCCATCGTCTTGCACCAGCAATGGAATGCAAACACACGCCTCTCCCTGGATTTGATAGTGTGCGAGGTAACATTTGGTAGTCAGGATAGACAGGGTATAGCATACACACATTAGGATGCACAAATCAAACTAGTTATGTTGGCTCGTAGGTGACTTGGTGAGGCTAATGGGATAAGCTTGTGCAAATGTATAAAGAGTTATTACTCAGGGATTCTCAGGGAGTTTGCATGTTCTCCCCGTGTCCCCTAGGGTAGGTACCCTCACAAAAAACATGCAGTAATCATGGTCTCTATACTGCCTCCCCCTAGTCAGCCTGATGGGAGGGGAAAGGAACTGGTTGGAATAACGCTGCGCTACGCCCTACCGAAACTCCCCCACTGTCAGGGGAAAAGAAGCTGCCTGTTCACTCCTCATGCATTGCAGGAAGCATGAGCTCAGTTCGGGGCTCTCCCCAGGTTGGCAGAGGTAGAGTATAGCGCCCAGGATTACAGCTTAGGCAATTGGCACTGGGTGAAAAATGGGTTACAAAAATCGTGGGATAAATAACAGGGATTCTCATTCTGCAGGTTTAGGCAAGTCAGATTTAACTGTCTGATTTGCCCAACATAGGCCTACAACAAGTGGAAATTCTGACAATTCCAGGCTCCCACAGTCACAATAAGCTTGCAATCTCAAGAGGAGGCCCTCCACTAGTGAGATGCTGGTCAATGGCGTTGCCAAATATTTGAGCTACGCCATTAACCTCGCGTCACCAGACTTTCCACCTCGACACCCTGTTAACAGCAGCACCACACAAACCCATGTTCCAAAGTCTCAATCAACATTGAGTTTGCTATTCGTGTGCACGCCTATTGTGACTGCGTGACTGTGAAGATTCACATCGCGCATTTTATTTTACATCAGTGGTTTTCAACCAGTGGTCCGTCCGGGGACCACCAGTGGTCCTCGAGAGGGTTCCAGGTGGTCCTAAATGGGCCCTTGTTAGAGGAGCTTTAACTACTCTTGAGAGTGTAAAGTAGACCTATAAGGTTTAAATTTTACGCTCCCAAGAGTTGAATTATTGTTCAACAGCTTCATTACTCAATTAACAAAAAGTTTGTTTGCCTGTTTTACCTCTTGATTGTACCAACACCAATACAGTATGGAATTGTGGACAAAATATTCTACGTTATGGATCTGAGAGGCTAAATGTCATTAAATGACAAATGGTGGTCTGTGGCTCAAATGCCGAATAAATAATGGGCCTGCGAGTTAAAGCCGAAAGCAGGAGTAGTGCATGCCAGGGAGGATGTCACGCGTGCACGTTTAACATCATTACAGACATAAATCCTACTGTGCATACCAGCAAGTGGTTATCAACCAGTGGTCTGGGGACCACTAGTGGTACTTGAGGCCAAGGGGTTTCAGGTGGTCCCTAGCTAAATGATGGAGTTGGTAACCAAATGCAAGTGTAAAATGAAACCAAATTGGGGACTGCCCCATGGTTCGAACTCCCGTTGGTCCGAACAGGTTAACATTCACCAGGTGGTTAGCATTCACCAGCGTCGGCAGGTTAGCTACTCACCAGGTTAGCGTTAGTTTTACTGAGGTTTGGGTTAGGTGGTCGGACCAAAGGTTGTTCGAACCACATGTTAACACCATGCATTGCTTAATTTGCAAGATGTCCGCACGATTAAATAAATGTAGAATTCTTATTTTGATCAACGTGTGCCTGTTATCTCTCCTAACCCATCAATACAGCATGTAATTGTGGACAAAATCGTAACACGATAACAGAATATTCCAAGCTTTGAGTCTGAGAGGCTAAATGTCATCAAACCGTGGTCCGTGGTGAATAAATAATGGGCCTTGATGTGAAAAGGGGAAAACCACTGGTGCGCACATTACATACAATCAAAACACACAATGTGACGCCTGACTTCACACACCGTTAGCTATATGCTAGCTGCAACATGCTAACAACGCACAGCTAGCCAGGCAGCCAGCGAAAACAGCCGATGTTCAAGCTCACAGCGCGTCCTGGTGCGACGCGCTGTGAGCTTGTAGGTCTGACATTTTAGCTATTTTTTTTGAGGAAATTAATTAATTTGACTCTCTTATCTTTGTTTTATATTATTGACATGGCCATGGGGAACGCCAATGAAGTTTCTTCACGAGGCGTGTCTCGACACGTTGCGACGGCGCATGCAAAAATACAGCGTTAACATCATGATATTTAAGCCAACTAAACCATTACACGTTTATTATGCAAGCTGGTATTAATGAGAAATGGAATACGCATGCTGTAAAAAATGGTTTAATAAATAATGCCAAAAAACAAACCTGCCACAAGACCGCGTTCTCCTCCACTATGAAAATGTTAACAAGTTCTAACCTAAACCACCACAGACAGCACAGAGACGCGACGGACAGTCTTCTGTGTGTGTGTGTGTGTGTGTGTGTGTGTGTGTGTGAGATAGAGTGAGTTCGTTCGTTTCTACATCAGCACCGACGGTTGGAGCAATGAAAAAAAGTAAAACACGTTCTATAATAGTGTCAGTATGAACCGGCGTTGAGCTGTCGTGAAAAACGAACACACCATAAACACCGACTTCAGTGGTTTCTATTTGCTGTTCAGTGCTCAGATCCGGTTCAGGGCGGGCCTATCCGGTTATTCAACGCACGCACGCATATCAAAGCGCACAGATGGCGTTGTTTCCGTATCTGCCCTAGAACGGATATGCTGATTGAAAGGTGAATTGAGCCCAGCTTGGTGATCGGGGAGGACGCACCCGAGAAATACGTTTTTATTGGGTAGATCGCCTGTCGAGTTAAATCGACGCTTCGTCAGCAATGTTGCCAGATCTGCTTATTTTGAACAATCGACCTTGTTTTTCTGTAAAGTTGCTTTTCTTGGGCTTGTTTGTAGTTGCTTATTTGGGCTTACTTCCTAAATGTTGTTTAAACAAGAACAAGTGCTAATGCCCATATATGGACGTATTTTGTCAGTCTCATGATAACACTTTACAGTTTAGGCATTTAGCAGACGCTTTTGATCCAAAGCGACTTACAATAAGCAGGTAATAAATACATCATTATTAATAAGCAAGATACTAGAAAATGTGCAATTCATGGGTTGCATTTGTAGTCCTTCAGCTTCAGCCATTTTGAGGACCAACACAGGTGTTTTGATTAACATAGAACATTGGTTCTATGCCAATCAGACAAATTGAACACCTGTGTTGGTCCTCAATATTGGTTGGTCCTCAGGACTACAAATGCAACCCATGAATTTGTGAAATTGCAAGTGTGGCTGCCCTGTGGTTCAAATCATATTTGAGTTTTGGGAAGTGATTTCAAGTGAATTTCCATTATTTTGGGGGCTATGTTTGTTTACCAGTAAGTGGACAAACATATGTTAATTGGTAAAGCCAACCAGGGCCTTGGCAAGTTAGGGTCTGGGTTTGATGCCTGGGGATCTCCATATATGGGCATAAGGGGGTACCCTAACAGGGCATCATCTGGGAATGCCCATACTGTATATGGACATTTTATTTATTTTATCCTTTATTAATATATATCCATATACATATATATGGAGATATGAAGGTAGGGTGTAAATCAGAGTAATCTTCATATATGGGCATAATATATTATGGACTTAATATTAACATTTTCGGGGGGAATGCCCATATATGGACATATATGGTCTCATGTGGTCTATGATGTCATACATCTAAGTATGATGTCAGTCATCTCCATATTTGGGAAAAGTTTCATTTTTAACTAGAAATACTGTTCCTTCGAAACAGTGTGGGCTCGCTTCCAACCCAACAAATAGGATACTTTAAGGTACTGTAAGGTACAGTACCTTACAGTATTGTACTGTACCTTACTATACTGTACTGCACCTTACTGTACTGTACTGTACTGTACTGTACTGTAACTTACTGTACTTTACTGTACTCTACTGTACTGTACTTTACTGTACTCTACTGTAACTTACTGTACTTTACTGTACTCTACTGTACCTTACTGTACTGTACTTTACTGTACTCTACTGTACCTTACTGTACTGTACTGTACCTTACTGTACTATACTATACTGTACTCTACTGTACCGTACTGTACCTTACTGTACTGTACTCTACTGTACCTTACTATACTGTACTTTACTGTACTCTACTGTACTTTACTGTACTCCACTGTACCTTACTGTACTTTATTCTACTTTACTGTACTTTATTGTACTTTACTGTACTCTACTGTACTTTACTGTACTCTACTGTACCTTACTGTATTGTTTTGTACTTTACTGTACCTTACTGTACTTTACTGTACTTTACTGTAACTTACTGTACTTTACTGTTCTCTACTGTACTGTACCTTACTGTACTTTACTGTACTCTACTGTACCTTACTGTACTGTACTTTACTGTACTCTACTGTACCTTACTGTACTGTACCTTACTGTACTATACTATACTATACTGTACTCTACTGTACCGTACTGTACCTTACTGTACTGTACTCTACTGTACCTTACTATACTGTACTTTACTGTACTCTACTGTACTGTACTTTACTGTACTCTACTGTACTTTACTGTACTCCACTGTACCTTACTGTACTTTATTGTACTTTACTGTACTTTATTGTACTTTACTGTACCTTACTGTACTTTACTGTACTCTACTGAACCTTACTGTACTTTTACTGTACTCTACTGAACCTTACTGTACATATTCTATGTGTTCTAGAGGTGTATATTGAGTGCATATACTGTAGGTTAACAATCCCAGATCACATCTGTCCTCCACTATGTCTATAACCAAGGTGTTCTTCTATGTGGCCACTCCAGACTGAGGAGTGGAGCATGACTTTTATTGTGTTTGTGGATCTGATTTGAAAATGCATTGGTTGTGATATCTCCCTGAAAACCACGGCTGATTGTCCCTGCGGGTTCTAGGATATATACTGTAAATCCCATTGCCCGGGATCCTAAAACCTTATTCTTTTTAAGTAAAATTTCTAAAACACTACAAAACATGTCTCAAAGACAAATACAAGCAAACGTCTCCACACTAACAGTTGTGTGTGTGTGTGTGTGTGTGTGTGTGTGTGTGTGTGTGTGTGTGTGTGTGCGTGCGTGCGTGCGTGCGTGCGTGCGTGCGTGCATGCGTGCGTGTGCACATTGTAGATCAACTTCATAGCAGTGGTCCATCTATGTTTTTTATTAATAATAAAATCTGCAAAGTAACAAGTAACTGAGGCTGTCAAATGCTGTATTTATAGTAGAGTATATGTAACAAAAATGGAAAGTAGAGTAAAAGTACCTCAAAATTGTACTGTAGGTACAAGTACTTGTATATACTTGAGTAAATGTACTTGGTTACTTTGCAGCACCACAGAACAGCCAATGACAGACAGGCCTTTAATCACAGCTGTCTCAATCAGTAGAGTGGAGAGGGACATGTATAGATATTTGTAGTTTTAACTCAGAATATATACATCACAAAGCTTAGATATTTGGATCAAATCAGAGAGCAGACCTGTGTGAACGCAATGATATAGATAGCATATCTGAAGTGTGAACACTGCAGCCACAGCGCCTTAACATAAACATGGGTCTATTATCCTTCTCTCCACTCTGTCCCCACTCACTAAACCCATTGGAAATGCATTGGGTGCTTAAAGTTAAACATTTTTATTTTTTTATATTTATACTACAAAACATTTCAAAACCAAAAATACACGCACACGTGTCCTCAGTAAGCTGAACACATAAAAATTTGAATGGTGTTGAAAGGTGTAAGCGTTTAAGAGATGAATCGCGCCAAAGTTTTGAGGAGATACTGACTAGTATAGAAATAAATAATGAAGATAACATACGTGTGCTCGCCTTCCAGGCGAGCCCACAATTAAAGTCAGTGGGGAAATTAATTCACTAATAAATTGCCTATAAATAGGCAACCACACTTGCAATTTCACAGAATTGCAACTTTCTAGTTTGTGTTGTGTCAGACCAGAGCTCTATATAAGGTGTAGCAGACAATTAAAGAGTAGCTAGTCTGAGAGATCGAGAGACAGAGGCAGAGATATAGACAGAGACACGAAGCAAGACGGGCCCGGGGTTGTGTGGACTTTTTATTAATCGAGTTAAGAGAACCAATATTATTGATCAATCACGATGTTCACCAAATTTGAAAGGAAGTCGCCTCGGGTAAAAGGATTGAGTTTTCACCCCAAAAGGCCTTGGATTCTTGCAAGTTTGCACAATGGTGACATCCAGCTGTGGGACTATCAGATGGGGACATTGATTGACAAGTTTGAAAACGAGCATGATGGTCCCGTCAGGGGAATTGATTTTCACAAGCAGCAGCCTCTCTTTGTGTCTGGAGGAGATGACTATAAAATTAAGGTTTGGAACTACAACCTGAAACGTTGCCTCTTCACTCTACTGGGACACCAAGACTATATCAGAACCACCTTTTTTCACCACGAGTGCCCATGGATTCTGAGTGCCTCAGATGACTGGACCATTCGTATCTGGAATTGGCAGTCCAGAACCCAGGTCTGCCTGCTGAACGGTCATAGCCACTATGTGATGTGTGCCCAGTTTCATCCCTCTGAGGACCTGGTGGTATCTGCCAGTCTGGACCAGACCGTGCGAGTGTGGGATATCTCCAGTCTTAAGAAGCTGTCTCCCAGTGCAGTGGAGTATGAGGTGCGTGGCAACTCTGGCACTGATTTATTTGTACCCTCTGGTCCGGTCGTCAAGTATATTCTTGAGGGTCATGACCGTGGGGTCAACTGGGCAGCCTTCCATCCCAGCCTGCCTCTCATTGTATCCGGAGCCGATGACCGGCAGGTCAAAATCTGGAGGATGAATGGGTCCAAGGCATGGGAGATGGAAACGTTCCGTGGTCACTACAACAATGTGTCCTCTGTACTCTTCTACCCACGCCAGGAGCTCCTCCTGTCTGTCTCTGAAGACAAGAGCATTAGAGTGTGGGACATAGCCAAGAGGGCGGCTATCCAGACATTCCGCAAAGACGACCACTATGGCCGCTTCTGGGTCGTTGTGGCCCACCCCAACCTCAACCTGTTTGCTGTTGCTCATGACAATGGTATGCTGGTGTTTAAGCTGGAGCGGGAGCGGCCAGCCTATACAGTCTACGATAACATGCTGTATTATGTCAAGGATCACTTCCTCCACCGACTCAACTTCAACAGCAGCAAGGATACTGCTATCATGCAGCTACCCAGTGGGTCAAAGTTACCCATCTTTAACATGTCTTACAACCCTGCTGAGAACGCTATACTGCTCTGCACCAGGACGAACAAACTGGAGGGCAGTATCTACGACCTGTACTCCATTCCCAAAGAGAGTGACTCTCAGAAACCCAACACCCCTCCGGGGCAGAGGTCCTCTGGTCTAACAGCTATCTGGGTCACCGGGAACAGATTTGCTGTCCTGGACCACTCGCACTTGATGATTAAGAACCTGAAAAACAAGTTAGTGAATACGGTTCCAGTACCAGGCTGTGAAGAGATTTTCTACGCCGGCATGGGCTCTCTGTTATTACTGCGAGACGTAGATGGTATCAAGCTGTTTGATGTGCAACAGAAACGCTTGCTGGCCACTGTCAAGATTGCCAACGTCAAGTATGTGGTGTGGAGTGCAGACAGCAGTCACGTGGCCCTTCTTGCTAAACACACCATCATGATTTGTAACCGTAAACTGGAGTGTCTATGTAACATCCATGAGAAAATCCGGGTGAAAAGTGGAGCTTGGGATGAAAGTGGAGTCTTCATCTACACCACCTCCAACCACATCAAATACGCACTCACCTCTGGTGACCATGGCATCATCAAGACTCTTGACTTGACCATCTATGTGACCCGTGTAAGGGGGAACAGTGTGTACTGCCTTGATCGGGAGTGTCGTCCATGCGTCCTGACAATTGATCCCACAGAGTACAACTTCAAACTAGCCCTGGTCAACCGCAAATACGAGGAGGTGCTCCACATGGTACGTAACGCCAAGCTGGTGGGCCAGTCCATCATAGCCTATCTGCAGAAGAAGGGCTACCCTGAGGTGGCGCTTCACTTTGTCAAGGATGAGAAGACTCGCTTCAGCCTCGCTCTGGAGTGTGGCAACATTGAGGTGGCACTGGAGGCAGCCAAGAGCCTGAGTGAGTGCGGCTACTGGGAGCGTCTGGGTGAGGCGGCCCTACTCCAGGGACACTACCAGGTGGTAGAAATGTGCTACAAGAAGACCAAGAACTACAACAAGCTCACCTTCCTCTACCTCATCACCGGCAACCTGGCCAAGATTCGCAAAATGATGAAGGAAGGCAGCATGAAGAAGGACATGAGTGGTCACTACCAGGCAGCTCTGTATCTGGGAGATGTCAGGGAGAGAGTCTGCATCCTCAAGGACTGTGGACAGAAGTCTCTGGCCTACCTGACTGCAGCCACTCATGGAATGGATGAAGAGGCTGAGGCCCTAAAAGATACCTTTGACCTAGAGAAGGAGACAATGCCAGATGTGGATCCTAACGCTCAGCTGTTGCAGCCCCCTCCTCCCATCTACCCTATGAACACCAACTGGCCTCTTCTTAATGTCTCCAAGGGCTTCTTTGGGGGAGACATCACAGTCAAGGGCAAGGCAGGACAAATGACAGCTGACCTGAACATAGATGTTCCTGGAGAAGGCTGGGGAGATGATGCTGAACTTGAAGATGAAGATTACTACATAGATGCCAAGGATGGAAATGAAGAGGGAGTGGTGGAGGAGGAGGGAGAAGGCTGGGTGGTGGAGGATCTGGACCTTCCTCCAGAGCTGGAAATGCCAGCTAGTGCCAGAGGCGGGGTTGAGGATGGCTTTGTGTCACCCACCAACAAGGGCATGAGCCCTTCCCAGATGTGGTGCAATAACTCCCAGCTACCAGTGGACCATATCTTGGCCGGCTCCTTTGAGACCGCCATGAGATTGCTCCATGACCAAGTAGGAGTGGTGAGATTTGATCCCTATAAGACCATCTTCATGCAGACATTGTCCCGAGGTCATACCTACTACATGGGCTTGCCCTCCCTGCCCTGTCTGCAAGGTCATCCGCAAAGAAACTGGAATAAGTGTGGACCCACGCAGGGCCTGCCTGCCGTGGGTCTGCATCTCTCTGACCTCATTGATCGCCTGCAGCAATGCTACCAGATGACCACCACGGCGCGTTTCAGCGAAGCCGTGGAGCGTTTCAGAGCCATTCTGCTCTCTGTGCCTCTACTGGTGCTGGACAACAAACAAGAGATTGCAGAGGCAAAGCAGCTGATCACCATCTGTAGAGAGTACATAGTGGGCCTGACCATGGAGACAGAGAGGAGGAAGCTGACCAAAGATCAGCGTGACCAGAACAGACTGCATGAGATGGCAGCATACATCACCCACTGCGGTCTCCAGCCAGTGCATATGATCATAGTGCTGCGCACTGCTCTCGCCCTCTTCTATAATCTCGGAAACTTCAAGACTGCTGCCGGCTTTGCCCGACGCCTGCTTGAGCTCGGGCCTAAACCAGAAGTTGCATTGAAGGCACGCAAGCTTTTGGCCGTCTGCGAGCAAAAAGATATGGATACCCACCAGCTGAACTATGACCCCCACAATCCATTTGACCTGTGTGCTGCCTCATTTGTCCCCCTGTACCGTGGTTCTCCAGTAGAGCGGTGCCCTCTGTCAGGAGCCTGCTACTGCCCTAGATACAAAGGTCAGGTCTGCAAGGTTACACAGGTGACAGAGATTGGTAAAGATGCGATTGGCCTGCGTGTGAGCCCCCTTCAGTTCAGTAAGAGGTGATGAAAAAGAAAATCTAACCTCAGTTCGAAGTGGAGGGGTGAATTTGAGCAGCTATACCGTGTGTGTGTGTGTGTGTGTGTGTGTGTGTGTGTGTGTGTGTGTGTGTGTGTGTGTGTGTGTGTGTGTGTGTGTGTGCGTGTGTGTGTGTGTGTGTGCGTGTGTGTGTGTGTGTGTGTGTCTAGGCTGCGCAACAGTGGTCCTCTCAATCTGTTCCTGTTTTTATAGTTTTAGAATCCGGCCACTCACCGTTGTACTAATGAAACATAACTCCGGCCACGCACCGTTCTACTAATGAAACATAACTCCAGCCACGCACCGTTCTACTAATGAAACATAACTCTGGCCACGCACCGTTGTACTAATGAAACATAGACAGCCACTTGGTCAAAGTTCATCCTAACAGGGACAGACAGACAGACAGACAGACAGACAGACAGACAGACAAAACGAAACATTGGGAGGCGGCTCCACCGCTCCAAAAACACATCCAGTCTTTTCTATAGAGTCAGACAATCTAATGGAAGATGAATTGTTTTATCTTGATTCTAAGGATTTGTATGCATTGTCTGGCTGCCAGCTCTAGTGTTCCTGGGAATCTTTTCTTGTGTCTGACACATAGGTCTGACACGGTACCGATCACTTCTTTTTTGTATCAATATTTGTATTGTCAGAGCTCTGGAACACTGCCGCAGAGTTGCCATTTAAGTGTTATTACACAAGGCGCTCGTTGACGTGGTCAATCGTGTGTCCGTGTAAGGGAGGGAGTGACAATATTTAAGTAATATATTATTAATTAAAAAATCACACCCAGTGAAAGTGAGCGATACCTTTTACGTGTTAATTGTAGCTGCTTCTTAGCCACCCAAAACTAGTCCACATTTTTTGAGCTACAGATCTTATTCAAACTTGAACTTGTTCAGCTTCTGTGCTTGTATTTTTCTCATTTTTATAGTTTCCCAGTGAATTCTTATGGGAAATGAATTCTGTCTTACCGCTATTACTGCTTGTAATATAAATAGTAACAATACCACAAAGTTTTGCATGAGTTCAATGGACCTTTTCCTGTAACTTTCTTTGTAAACCCAAAGCTCCAAAAGTCCATTGAGTTCAATGTACTTTTTCTGTAACTTTTTCTGTAACCTTTTCTGTAACCCCAAAAGTCCATCCAGTTCAATGGAGGAGTGGTGCGAGCTTGAGGATTGGTTAAGCTTGCCCCCATATAGTTATAGTTATATTGCCATGTCCATATATGGGCATGTAGGCTACTGTTGCGCTTATTGGAGAGACAAAGCCTTTTCTTTTGTGATGAAAGCTGGGCTAGAACTATAGCCTAATTTGTTGCCTACAGCATGGGCACACTTTTCATGTCCCAAGAATCCATGGGCACACCCAACATTAAACGGGGGTGTAAATATCGTCACTGTCGGGAAGAAACCTTGTATCTCCAAGTTTCAAATTTGTACGTTTCTTCGCAAAGTAAAGCCCTGCTTCATCATACAAGGCTGTCGCACACATGTATTCAAAACGGTAACCGGTCTTCTCGCCAAAAATCCAACTCGCCAAATTGGCCACACTCATTGGGCAGGCTTGTCAATGCTCCTGGATTTGCCAGGATGATTGGCAATTACATCTACTATGTTAAATCTTTTCTGGGGGAGGACCCCCAGATGAGAAGTCATTATTAAGGATGTCTTACTTTGCTTCAGTCATCAAATCTGTACACCTACATTTGTAAAGGAGTAGTTCACCCCCAAAATGACTTTTTTCTATTGATTGGTCACACCATGGAGAGTAGAGTTCAATAATATTTTTTGGTTTTTGTCGCATTCCACAAAAATGTGATAACAATAAATTTACCCCCATTCATTCCGGATGGTGACCCGTTTCGAAACGGGTCACCATCCGGAATCAATGGGGGTAAATTTACTCAAATCAAATTTTTGTCTTAGGAATGTGACTAAAACCAAAAAATGTTATTGAACTCTACTCTCCATGGCGTGACTAATCAATAGGAAAAAAAAGTCATTTTGGGGGTGAACTACTCCTTTAAGGCTGAAATTGTACCCATGCTAGTAAAGCAAGCCTGATAAAAGTATCAAACATGCACAAAATTCAACAGAACACAGGAAAATATATCTGTTAAGAAGTTTTGGGGGAAGGACCACCAGACCCCTGTTGGGGAGTTCCGTGCACCCCCTAAAAAATAAATCCTGGACTGACAGTCCAATGTTGACAACCCTGCTCATTGGCGAGGTGTCCTAGCAAGTTGATTTGGCGAGTTGGAAATTTGGCGAGTGGACCTGTATTCAGTGAAAACAGCAGATCGTCTGTTTTCACTAGTTTAAATCATTTTTAAAATGATAAATACAATACTGGCTTTTAAGCAGTTTCAAGGGGCACACTTGACCCTTCTCAGGGGCACACCAAAGGTCCCCAAGCACAGTGGTTGAGAAACACTGGCCTACAGCAACCACACTAATAATTAAATCTAAATATTCCTTGCCACTGCTCAGGAAACTGATTGTGCAATGTGCCATTGGGTAAAAGTTGTACTACACTGCTAAATCCACCAGATGGCTCTATTGAATCCCTAGTCTAGTAGTCTACCTTTGAAGCAGTGTTGTTAACATAGAACTGTGTTAAAAACACCGACTTGCTTCAAAACAGAACTGTAACTCATTATGCATATTACATTGAATGTAAATGTATAGTTCATTGTACTACACCTATTATGACTGTCAGACTTTGGCTAATGGCCTAATAGGAGTATTATCATTATTATTATTATTATTACCCTTATTATTAATTAACACACACACACACACACACACACACACACACACACACACACACACACACACACACACACACACACACACACACACACACACACACACACACACACACACACACACACACACACACACACACACACACTACTAACCCAAGTAATTATTTAACTGAAAGAACAGACTTAAGACTCGAGGTCTTCATTCTGTGACCAACACTCGAGTTATATCTACACTAGTTCTGCCTACAATATAACTAGACAAGTTCTGAAACCTTTCAGTTCAGGACCCAAAAGTGCAAAGTGAAAGACGTTTGTTGTGAGCTTGTAGATCGGCTATTTTCACAATTTCTTAAACATTTGTTTTATAATTGATATATGGACTTTCTTAGACCTTTCTTTTGTTTTCTTTTGTTTATTAGTGAAATGACTATTCATGAAAATCTTATGGCTTTTTGGGGAATGTTTTTTGAAAATGTTTTGAAATAACAATAATTATAACGGACCCACAAATGGGTCTCAACCCAGTGTTTGGGAACCAGTGATAACCCGAGTCCAAATAGTTGCCCACAGGTAATTATTTTTCATAGATGCAACCGTATTGTGCGTCAAGCGTACGTCATAGGCTACTATAGACCTAATGGCCATCCGTAGAACAGCGGTGATGTTGAAAAGGCATTGCTACTACCATCATGTCAGTCCAACCTAACGGATGCCTTTGGCTTTAGTTTGGACTGGGGAATAAAGTAGGCTAGCCTAAAAAATATATATTAGGCTCATTGGCAAGTAATGCCTAGGTAATAGGTAGCCTATACGAAGAAATGAAAAACAATGCATTGAAGTTTGCTGGCTATTATAGGCTATATTTGTTGAACAATTGCAGGAGAAAACAGAAAAAGAAAGAAAAATGTTTTAGCATAATTTAATAGCGAATTTACATTAATTAAAATAATAACGACATTAAACATGCTAAGTGAGTGATGTCAGCATCTCTTCATAAACCAAATTCCAGCGATAATGGGCCATGGCTGATGCTATAATGTGTTAGATAGTAGATAGGCTATGTGCGGATTGTGCGCTCATCCATCCATCCTCAGCGAGAATCGATAGACGAATGCAGGTACCCTGCCTCCTCGCACAGTGCGCGCGCGCACGCACACACACACACACACACACACACACACACACACACACGCCACGCGCGCACACGCACTACACACGCAACCCTCGCAACAACCACCACGCATTCTTAAACCTAATGTATGCTCCCCTCGCACGACCATGGTAATAGCAGACCTCCAAGCTCCTACAGAGCTATGATGCGACGCGCTGAGAGCTTGTAGGTCTGCTATTCTCGGCCTGCGCGACACCACGTCGCGTTGACGAAGTGTGAATCGGGCTTTTTACTCCACTGAGTGAGCAGTGTGTGTGTATCTGTGTATGTATGTGTGGGTGCGCACGCGCGCGCGTGTGTCTTATTTTGCTCTCCCATCACTACACGCTGGCTGCACACATGCACGACCGGCCACACAGGGGCCCATATAAGCAGCACATAGGCAATTGATCAGTAAATATATGGGAACAGCTCGCTTTATTTTTGTTTTTTTCCAGGGCAGAGGATTATTCTAGAGGACTGGGCCAGCCAGGGAGACATCAGCCAGGAGGGACCACTTGACGCCCTGCCTCCACACGGCATCGATATGCAGTAGCGTGGTACCAATTCTGCGGAGACTCGATCGGAAGGCCATTCCATGGCATCTTGATATTTAAAAAACCGTGGGCTCTGCGCATTCGTGACCATCGTGTATTTTTGTGTGTGTGGTTGCGTACGCGCGTGTGTGCTTTTTTCCCCTATTTGTTTCGTGTGTGTGTGTGTGTGTGTGTGCGTGTGTGTGGAGTCCAAATGATTAACTTGGCAAGATAGGACCGAAAGGTTCCGAGTGAGGGAATCTTTACAATAATTCAATTTGACGGGGGGGTGGTGGGGGGGGAGAGGACCAGAAATCTGCTGTGGCGTGAGGGGATCGTGGTGGAATAGCCTTGGATCACTGCGATGGACTCCAGCGCGGGGGATCATCACGGAACGGCTCGCCTTGGTTTGGTTTTGGTGGTGCTGATGGTGATGGGGCTGTGGACGGGGCTCAGCGACGCTTGTCCTGCATCCTGTGCTTGCAGCATCTCCAGGATCGCATGTATTGATTCTGTACCTGGAATCGAGGAGTTCCCTAGTCTCACGTTGGATCACTTGGATGACATGGAAAACATCACCGAGATGTAAGCATGTGCCGAAAGCTTGTGGACTTATACTATAGCCTATATTACATAATTATTTACAGTGTCAACAATGTGTAGCAATAATAATGATGATGATGATAACAACAACATGATGATTTGAGCCAAAGCCACCTATGCTGTCTTAACACATACAGCTATGGTGTCTGTCAAATCACAAACGTGGCTTGTTGGCCATGGAAAATTCATAGCCTATTGGTTTGTTCATTGTCTGGTGACAGATAGTGTGAGTGTGTGTGTGTGTGTGTGTGTGTGTGTGTGTGTGTGTGTGTGTGTGTGTGTGTGTGTGTGTGTGTGTGTGTGACTGTGTGTGACTGTGTGTGACTGTGTGTGTGTGTGTGTGTGTGTGTGTGTGTGTGTGTGTGTGTGTGTGTGTGTGTGTGTGTGTGTTGTCTAAAAGTATAGGTGCACACTAGGCTGTCTGCATGGATGAACCAATGCTCCTTTTACAAACCATGCATGTCCAGTGCAGTGATGATGTAAAATGATTTCTGCATGTATGTGATTGTGATTCCAGCGAATCCAGCGTGCACGATGTAGCCTACTGTCTAGGATGTTTTTAAGCAACAGAATAGATGCCATAAACCTGCTGGAACTCAGAGAATGTGCACGTCAAACATATAAGCAGCAACATCACAATTAGAGTAACATAGTCTGTATATTTGTAGCATTATATGAGTTAGGCATATATGAAGGAACATAGAAGGACACAGACTTGTCACGCATCATGCTCACAATGTAAACATGTGTATTGTCGTCAGTCTTTTGAGATCGGTTTTCTACAGTGAATGGACCTCTATGTATAGGGTCCATTTCGTCATATTTGTTTCAGAGATACAAATTAAACACTGAGGATTTTACTATAGTTCGAATCAGAATCATCCATATTGTCACATCACAGGTTTACAGATGCAAAGGGGGTGACATTCTGTTTTTCGAGTGTGCTCCATCATTTCATGAGAAGAGGGAAGATAGACGTATGGGCAGGGGCTTAAGGGGTAGGAAAGTGGGACTGAGTTACTAGTGCCCAAGGTGGTGGAGGGGCCTTAATTATTTTATACTTTAGCTATTGAAAAATAGCAGATATACAAGCTCTCGCGCTGCGAGCCTGTAGATCTGCTATTTTTGAAAAGTCGTGAAAATGTGTGCAAATCTTTGCATTTTTTAAGCGAACATTTCTAACTCAAATTTAGCTTCTGGGGGGTCCCTGGAACTAAATATTTTGAGATGCGGGTCCGTGGCCAAATACATACCATTTTGGGGGTCCTTCACATGAAAAGGTTTGAGCTCCACTGACATCGAAACATAGGTTTTTCAAAAAACCTTAGAAGGATTTGAAATATTCAAAGATTTTCATGATTTTTCAAAAATAGCAGATCTACAAGCTCGCAGCGCGGCACTCGGTGCCGCGCTGTGAGCTTGTATATCTGCTATTTTTCAATAAAGCACAGGGGCCCCACAGTGAATCCTTATACCCGGGGCCCAGAATTTGGTGGGACACCCCTGCGTATGGGTAGAGCAGGAGAGGTAAGAAGAAGGGGAAAAAAAAAAAGATCACAGGTCAAATAATCAAGATATAGTTACATCAGGCACGTGCACACATAGACATCAAAGGGGGCTTGAGCCCCAGCCCACCTGTCTGTAAAAAGTGCCCCCTCCAGACCATGAATGCAGTTTTCGCTATGGTGAAAGAAATGGCAAAATGCCCTCTTTCCATGCCATACCTGAAGGCAGCATTCAAGAGAATTGCCTTGTCCAAACTCTCCTGAACTTGAAAGCAGCATCTGAAGTTGAAAGAATTGCCCTCTCTTTGTAGAAATCCATGCTGTTACGTCCACATCTCCAGTATTGGCTTGATTATGCTTAGTTCAGTGTGGTATCAAGCACCGAAAATAGCCGACCTCCAAGCTCAAAGCGCGTCGCGCTGCGATGCCTTGTTGTGAGCATGGAGGTCTGCTATTTTTGATATTATCACCATAAGGTCCTTTTAGACATTCTGCCTCTCTAACATTCTCTGCACGTCCCTGTGAAGATATAGGCTACATAATATCATTGCTGTCAGGTGGGAACGTCATATGTCCAAAGCTGTTACATTTCAGAATTGAAATTCTATAACGGGCAAAAGCTCTGCTATTTTTGCTGCTTTTGTGTGACAAAAAAAAAAGTTAAGCTATGGAGATAAGAGGTTTCTGCCAGACAGTTAACGGCATACAGATCTTGTGTACTTTACTTTACTTTTAGCAGGCATGTACAGTACATGAGGTTTAGAACCTGCTACAAACAATATGATATTAATATCTTGTTACAAAGTATATGCAGCATGTCATTAGAGAAGGCCAATACATTATAATTCATATAAATTGTGCACTGTCTGCGAACTGGATATATGTATCCATTGCTTGGAAGCATCCAGTGTCTAAAGCAAGAAATAAGATTCCTTGTGTCATTTCCTTGTAAACACACACGCACGGATGCACGCACACACACAGGCACAGTACAATACAATACTATGGGGGGGGGCCCGGGGGGGCATGTCCTTGCATGAACCCCACTGCCAAGTTTAGTGTCACTCAATAGTTAGCCCTTCATATACAGTATCACACAATACAACTTCTTTAAAGAAATAACACATCATTATCGTCACAGACAGGCTGAAGGCGTGGCCAAGTCTGTGATTTCGTTTTCGCCACGGTCTGTTCGTGCGTACGTCCATCCGTCCTTCTGTGAGCAGCTAATATCCGCGTGAAACTTTGCACGCGCACTCCCTGGAGGCCAAGGAAGAACCTCTGCCACAGATTGTTCACACTGACCTGTAGTAGCACCACTAGGAGGCTGATATTTTTATATTACTCCTACAGATTTTGTCCAAACATCACGCCAATCTGTACACATTATATTATCTCTAATACCGGTAGACATGTGATCAACACTGAGATTCTTCATATTCCATTCTGCTTGACTAAGATTCCAAAGCTTGCAGGAGTGGCCTGTTTTTAACAAAATGCCTCAATATGCCTCAAATCATGAACCCAATCATAAATTCAATTGCCGTGAAACTTTGCACACACAATCGCACATATACACGATTAGGCCAAGAAACAAATGTTATCCTACATTTTTAAAATCGGCCTCATGGTGGCGCTATAACAGGCAGGCAGAGTTCTGTGAGCAGCTAATCTCCGGCACCATCGCACCGATCGCCGTGAAACACATTCTCCTTGTAGGCCAAGTGAAAACAAATTTCTCACATCGGCCTGTTATAGCGCCACCAGATCTTTGTTAAACCGATTTTTTGACAATTCTCCTACAGATTTTGTCCAAAGATCATGAACATTATTACACATCATCTCTATGGTCATGTCATTAAGACGTATCTTATAGATTTCTCATATTCCATAGCGACTGAGTTTGAGCTAAGTTTGCAGGAGTGGCCCGTTTTGAACAAAATGCCTCAAAACATGAACGGCGTCCGATTGCGGTGAAACAATGCTGTGACACAATAGGGGTGGACAGAGAGCAAAAATAGTAGATCTACAAGCTCACAACGCATTGTGATGCAATGCGTTGTGAGCTTATAGATCGGCTATTTTCACCGGACACCATCATACGACGAAGTATAAAACAGGTCTTGAGTGGTTAACTACTGTAGATCATGTTGTGTTACTCTGTCTGCATTAGCTTGACAACCAGATGTCTTGGAGACCTAAAGTCTATGAAGAAACATGAGAACGCAGACGGTGCTGAATTGAATTGCATGCTCATTCGATCCTCCGTGTGCTCTATGGTTCTCATTCGTTTGCCTGAAAAATGAAGATGCATGCAGGGGCGTCACAAAGGGGGGGGGGGGGGGAGTGGGACTGAGTTACTAGGGCCCAAGGTGGAAGGGCCTGGAATTATTTTTTACTTTAGCTATTGAAAAACAGCAGATATACAAGCTCACATCGCAGCACAGAGTGCCACGCTGCGAGCTTGTAGATCTGCTATTTTTGAAAAGTCGTGAAAATGTTTGTAAAATCTTTGAATATATGTATTTTTTAAGCGAACATTTGTTACTCAAATTTTGCTTCTGGGGGGTCCCTGGAACTAAATATTTTAAGATGGGGGTCCATGGCCAAATACATTTCATTTTGGGGGTCCTTCACATGAAAGAGTTTGAGCACCACTGACAGAAACATAGGTTTATTTAAAAAAAAAAAAAGATAAAAAAAAAATAGCAGATCTACAAGCTTGCAGCGCGGCACTCTGTGCCGCGCTGTGAGCTTGTATATCTGCTATTTTTCAATAGTTAAAGTACCCAGTGCCCAGAATTTGGTGCTACACCACTGGATGCATGTTTAAAAAATGTTGAAAGATGTACATTTTGTATGCAGTATATGCTGTATGCCTAGGTTACTGTATTCATTCGAAGTACAATGTAATTTAAAAAAAAAACATATTTGAAACATATTTGATCTGTTCAGAACATCTACAATGTTGCTAAATTGTTTGTTAAAATGTTAAGACTGTATGTACTGTAGCATGATTTCTGCAGAACATGATGATGATGATGTTGATGATGAGTATTATTATATCTTTAACAGATACATTGCCAATCAGAATAGACTATTTGACATAAAGGACACCAGCTTGAAGTACTACATTAATCTCAGGAACCTGTAAGTATCATTTATTTGCTGTTATTCATAGAATTGTGGATTTTTGCCAACATGGAAATAGGGATGTGACGATAAGCGATATTATCGTTTATCGTGATAAATAACACTCCACGATAATCGTATTGTGGAGATTAAATTTAGCGTGAAATCGTCCTCCGTCATGCACTGGGATCAATTCACTTTTTATTTGCCGAGCTGCATATCCCGTACCTCTCTATTGGTAAAACAATATATATACGTACTTGATAGAGTCTTTTTTCACTCTCTACCAAATCTCTTAAAAAAATAGGCGATCTAAAAGCTCACAAGGCGACACGTTGTGACCTTGTAGATCTGCTTTTTTGGGGGCAAATGTTCCGCCCCAGGATAATGGATGTTGAGGGTATTTTGATTATCGCGATAATATCGTAAATCGCGATTTCTTTGGTCACAACAACATTTTCATATCGTCCCATCCTTACAACATGGAAATTCCAAATAATTATCAACAATCTGATAAGCTGTCTCCACACCCAACAGCACGGTGACAAAGACGAGATTAACGTCAATATCCTCAGATGCCTTTTTCAACAACACAAGACTTCAATATATGTAAGGGGAAATGTATTCACAATCATTTCCATTAATATGTATATTGTATATATGTATCTTTTGAAAAATGTTCACACGATTCATTTTGATTATAATTAGCCTACTGGCTGTCATTTCACAGCCCAAGGAATCATTTCATTATTATAAAGACTATTACAATATTTGATTATAATAAAATGTTTTTTTGGTTTCAACTTTCAGAAATCTCAGAGACAATTACCTATCGACGCTGTCCTGGAGAACATTTCAAAACCTAAACACAACTTACTCGTAAGTTTCATATTTGATCAGAAGCTGTCACTGCATAGACCAGTGGTCACTCAGTGGTGTAAAGTAGCTAAGTAAATGTACTTAAGTACTGTATGGTGGTATGGTAAGGTATTTGTACTTTTACTTGAGTAGAGTATATTTAGGGTGCCCACACACCAAAATACCTAGAGTGGAATCCGCCAATGCATTTCAATGAGAATGGAGCGTTTTTTTTTGCAGAAATCCTCTACTGGCAAAAAACACTCTATTCTCATTGAAATGCATTGGCGGAACGCGGATTCCACTCTCATAGGTATTTTGGTCTGAGGGCACCCTTATGGGGGAAAAACAGACACAAGGATTCTACCCGACAGTGATCATATGCAAGGATAGTGTGTACCGATGTTTCTGGTTGACATTGGCACATTTCACTCAGGTATTTTTCATCTCACTCATGTCGCCTTGTCTGCTGACCTCACTCAGCAACGAAATAAAAATAAAATAAACAAAAATAAAACAATTCACAGGAGGCAAGCAGTGATCACCCCATGATGTGCACTGCAATGTAATTTCAAATGCACTACAGGCATTTTTTTAGAGTAAAAAAATAAAAAATAAAAAGAAGACACGTGTGACATGCATGATCCAGGAAATGTGCCAATCTCAACCCAGAACAACGGTATGTGTGTGTAATATACTATGTGTAATGAACATTTACTGTAATGATTGTGTGTGTGCGTGCGTGCGTGCGTTCTAGGCTACTCCTGTCCGGTAATCCCCTGAAATGTGTGTGTGAAAACCTGTGGATCAAACTGAGACCACAGGATGAAGGTGAGAGTCAGGAGCTGAAATGCACAGATGCTAACGGAGCAAAGAAGACCTTCATTGACCTATCTCCACCAGACTGTGGTAAGATCAATCTCAACCTTAAACCTGCTCATGTGACAAATCAGTTAACACTTACACAGTAGGCCCTGTTTTCTACTGGAGATGGAGACAGAGACACAAAGAGATGGCAAGTGTGGCAGTCTGGCAGAGACAGGGAGAGGGAGAGAGCAGGGGCGTCACAAGGGGTAGGAAAGTGGGACTGAGTTACTAGGGCCCCACACTAGGCTAACGCGGACCAGTTCGTGTAGGCAGATGGGCGGGCGCGGCGAGTCTCACCACAAGTCTCCGACCAATAGCATGTGTTCTCCTCCCCCCTCCGCTGCTCTGCTCAGCGCAGAGAACGCTGCTGCGTCATGACGTCAACACATTCGGTGTGACGTTCTCTGCACTCTGATTGGTTAGGGAAATTCTACACTTCCTCCAACAGTGATCATAACGCGATCGCCCAGGCTTCATTTTCTTCCGATCGCCAAATGAAGCATGGGTTTCCGAGGCTACTAGGGCCCAAGGTGTTGGATTATTTTAAACTTTAGCTATTGAAAAATAGCAGATATACAAGCTCACAGCGCGGCACCCAGTGCCGAGTGAAGCGCTGCGAGCTTGTTGATCTGCTATTTTTGAAAAGTCGTGAAAATGTGTGCAAATCTTTGAATATATGTATTCTTTAAGCGAACATTTGTAACTCAAATTTTGCTTCTGGGGGGTCCCTGGAACTAAATATTTTGAGATGGGGGTCTGTGGCCAAATACATACCATTTTGGGGGTCCTGCACATGAAAAGGTTTGAGCTCCACTGACATAGAAACATAGGTTTTTCAAAAAGAAAAAAAAAAAAACCTTAGAAGGATTTGAAATATTCAAAGATTTTCATGATTTTTCAAAAATAGCAGATCTACAAGCTTGCAGCGCGGCACTCGGTGCCGCGCTGTGAGCTTGTATATCTGCTATTTTTCAATAGTTAAAGCACAGGGGCCCAACAGTGAATCCTTGTACCCATGGGGCCCAGAATTTGGTGCGACACCCCTGGGAGAGAGAGAGAGAGAGAGAGAGAGAGAGAGAGAGATGGTTGAATCAGAGGACAAATCCAGGAACAGTTGGCATCCCACACGTGTTGGATATTATTTGTTGTGTGTTGCAGAGGTTCCCTGGGTAGAGGTGGACACCGACAACATCACCATGAGAGCGGGCAGTACTGCCCAAGCAGAGTGCCATGCCTCAGGCTCACCTCCGCCAGAGATCCGCTGGAGTTTTGAACCACTCTCCACCCCCTTTGAGGTAATGGCTTCTTGTCCCAGTCTTTGCTATAGGCCTACTGCAGGATTCCCCAATTAGTTTTCCCCAAGGGCCCGAATTATGTCTCGGTTCCCACTACTCCAGCGACAGTTTTCGACGTTGTCGGGTGAAAATCTTGTATGTCCAAAACCGTTCGTTTTGAATGTATAATTTTAAAAATGATTTAAACTAGTGAAAACAGCAGATCTACAAGCACACAACGCCTCGCATCGCAAGGCGTTGTGTGCTTGTAGATCTGCTGTTTTCACTACTTTTGTGCGACGGCCTTGTATGACTGTATACTATTATAGGCTGATGTTGAAAGGGGTGGGGTATTATTTATTTTGTAAAAAAAAAAGAAAAAAAAATTCAATGCTAATCATTCCATAGAGGGTATCAGTATGCGTGTGACATCATTGTACCCAGAAGTTATATGTGTTAAGGCCTACTGCAGTGTTTCTCAACCACTGTGCCGCAGACCTTTGGCATGCTCTTTGAGATGCTTGGTGTTCCCTTTGAAAATTGACAGTGAAAAAAGGCCATTTCTACATCAAAGGTAATCAACAAACCATACAAAAACTGGTAACACATTGGCCAAATTGTAAAAAATAATATACTGTAAGAAAGAGGCAAACCTTTTGAAAATAGCCAAACACAACGTAAATCTAGGTGTGCCCTGGGATCCTAAAGTGTGCCCTGGCTTAAAAAAGGTTGGGAAACACTGGTTACTGAGTGGCAAAACAACAGATTCAGCAGTAGTCAGCAGGAGTCGTGAGGAGTCAGTAGGAGTGAGGAGGAGTCCTTCCAAACTCCACTTGCTTCATGCTGCTTTATGTTTTGCCTCTCAGTCTGTCCATGGTGCTGGTCCTGTGTGGCATATGATGCACACCCTCTATTGCAGGGGTTCCCAAACCCCTTAAATATTTTGTTTCATCCGAGGCACCCCTACATAATATTCATAATTTTCACTCCCATCGACTTATATTCATAGCATATTTTAGCGATTATGTTTCGCGAGGAAAACGAGATAATAGCCATTTTGGTTAGAACTGACTGAAAATAACTTTGTACTTCAAGTTTAAAATGATAGCAAATATATTTTTAAATGTCCAAATACATTTCTAATAATATCAAATTATCTCGCGGCACCCCAGGACCGCGCTGCAAGCTTGTAGATCTGCTATTTTTTTTAAACATAGGTTTTTCAAAAAACCTTAGAAGGATTCAAAAGACACTTATAGACTCGGGTCAAAATTCTAATTTTCGCGATTTTTCAAAAATAGCAGATCTACAAGCTCACAGCGCGGCTGTGAGCTTGTATATCTGCTATTTTTCAATAGTTAAATCATAAAATAATGATACACCATAATGTGTACCCGTTCTAAATGGGCTGATAATGTAAATATCATATTTACAGATGGATCCCCAGGACCAGAAGAGCACCCTCGTCCTTAGAGGCCTGTCTCCAGATGACAACGGCAGAGTCATCTACTGCATCGCTGAGAACGTGGTTGGTCAGACCGAGGCCACCGTGGAACTCAATATCCTCTGTAAGGACACTTGCTTTGGTTGTTATTGAGAGTTGTTATAGAACAGAAACGTTATATGGAATATTACCTCTCTCTGCCTATACTTTTATTCTAGGCTGACACTGTTCTTAATCCACATGAAAACGATTTATACTTTATCTATTCAAAAACAATAGATCCATGAGCTAAACAACACACAACGTGTTGTGAGCTTGTATAGCTCAGCTGTTTTCGTTTTCCTTTTGGGAAAAGTGTGACATTTTGGGGTAAGATTCCTTCACCTACAGTTGAGCTTGAAATTATTCAAGGCCCTCTGACAAATTTGTTCATTAGTGTAACCACTGTTCCTTTGACTTAGAACTTGTCAACTATGTTCAAAACTGTACTTTTTGGAACATTCAGTGTCTTTGCAATTGTTTTATATCCTTTTCCTTTTTTTACAAAGCAATAATCTCTTCTCTGAACCTTTCTGACCATTCCTTATATTAAACTTAGCCATGTTTCTAACTGCTCTAATCGCAGTCAACAAGTCAACACACTTCTAGTCAGGCCAGATTGCACATCTGATGCAACTATTTAAGCCCTTGATTAGTCAATTGCAGTTGATGTTTTCAGGTATAATTAAGAGTTGAATAATTGAAAGTGAAAAGTGGCATTTAGCATTGAATCTGGAACAAAAAACACAACGAATGTTACTTTTTAAGCTATTTACATTGTTCTTGTATGATTTATTTATTTCATTCAGTGTTGTTTTTGACAGCAAATTTGGATTTAGTTTTAGTCATAGTCTTTTGAATAAAATGTAATTTAGTTTTAGTAAAAATTTAGTCACCTGAAAAGTTTTTGTTTTAGTTTAGTTTTAGTTGACTGAATATCAGAAGATTTTAGGCGACTAAATCTACAGTTGATTTAGTTGGTAATTTTGGCAGGCCTTGATGGCATTGTAATGACTGATTTTACACTTATTTGCGTGCTGAAAATAGACAATCTACAAGCTCACAACGTGTCGCAGCACGACGCGTTGAGAGTTGTAGATCTGCTATTTTCAGCATGCAACACCGGAGAGCAACTAAACATAAAATGACTCTCTTCTCCACCAGTCCCTCCCCAACATTAATTTTAGTCTAGTTTTTATTTTGTTGACGAAATTGTCAATATATTTAGTCTTAGTCTTAGTCATCACAGCTTAGTTTTTACAAACATTTTTCGTCATAGTTTTAGTCGACGAAATCAACACTGATTTCATTGATTTCATTTCACTGATGTTATTTTGTGAATTTAGCCAATAAACCAGATTTGTAGAGTGGGGGGTTTAATATATTTGAGCACAACCGTATATCAGTGACATGTCCAAAATTGGGAATGTGTTTCATTAGGGCCTATAGAGGCGCCTCGCGATGTGAGGCGTTGTGTGCTTGTACATCGGTTTAAAATGATACAAAACGAACGGTTTGGGACATACAAGGTTTCCACAAGACGACAAATTGTCACTTTATTGTTGCTCCTGTTTCTCTGCAAATCTCATCGACTCCAACGCACGTTTCCTGTCACCGTGACTCTTCCTCTCGTGAAGCTCCTCCTGGCGCCTCGCTAGGCTCTTCCTCCCGCTCGTTTAGTGTCGCCATTTCTCTCCCCCCCCCCCCTCCCCCATCCCCCCATCCCCATGTCAGCGCTCACATTGTCCGTGATCAGTCCTTCTCCCATCAAGGGCTGTCACGATTATGACATTTTACGTGACGTTTACTCAAATAATTGTGATAAACCTTATACTTAAAAAAGAATAATGATAGTGGAAATATTTCCACTATTTTTGGAAAATATATGAACATTTTTCAACATGTATTGTACACTATTATGACAATAGAGGGTATGCACGCGCATAAAGTGAATGGAAATCGAGTGGCAAATCGAGTGGCAAAGTGAGTTTAACGTTGTTTAATGTCGTTTCATGCCGTTTAATGCCATTTAATGCAATCAGATAGGACTTTTCTGTTTGGATGTATGGGCTGTCAAGGCCAGAAAGTAGTTTTTTGCTACTCAGTAGGCGTTCCCGCATAACTTCCGGGTATGTTGATGATGTCACTCGCACCCTCTATAATGACAAAATAATTGTGATTAAGTCAAATAATTGCGATTAGACGATTATGTCATAATTGTGACAGGCCTATACTCCCACCCTATAAGGGGGCTGTGTACACCAATTCACCAAAGCTGTGGTTTCTGCTGTTCTGAATGGTGTCCAATGTGTGAGTAGTGAGTACTACACTCAGCGATGAGGCTCTGAGTGTCTAGTACATTTGGTTCTTTCCGTACACCCTCCAGGGTTACATTTTACAGAGTAGACCGGGGTGTCGGAGATTTAAAAGAAATCCCCTTGTGTTTTCATTTGGGTTTAGAAAGAAAAAATGCTTTGGTGGACACACAGCCCAAATAAAGGCATGTCCTCTGCCAATCTGGCCATGTATTTCTCTCTCTCTCCCTCTCCCTCTCCCTCTCCCTCCCTCCCTCTCCCTCTCCCTCTCCCTCTCTCTCTCTCTCTCCCCCCCCCCCCCCCACCCCTCTCTTCCTGGTGTCTGTTTCCCCGGTATCCTGTTATTATCACTCTTCCTCTCCTCTCCTCTCCTCTCCTGCTGTGTGTGTGCATGTGCGTGCGTGCGTGTGTGTGTGTGTGTCTGTGTGTCAGTCGCACCCAGGATCCAGGAACTGATGCAGCCAGAGAGACAGCACCACTGGTGCATCCCCTTCACGGTCACCGGCAACCCCCAGCCCCAGCTGCTGTGGTTCCACAACAACGGGATGCTCCACGATAGTGTAAGACTTGGAGTTTACTTGGGGACAGGAGCGTCACAAGGGGGGGAAAAGTGGGACTGAGTTACTAGGGCCCAAGGTGGAGGGGCCTTAATTATTTTAAACTTTAGCTATTGAAAAATAGCAGATATAGAAGCTCACAGCGTGGCACAGAGTGCCGCGCTGACATTTGGTGTTGGGACTCCCTTTTTTCCAACGGGACATGATTTTTTTACCAACGTGGACCTGCGCGACCAAAGTGAAGCGATAGAAGCGACTAGAATAGAAGAAATAGCTTCAGGTATGAACGTAGGTTTAGACATTTTAGCCCCTGCCTCTCTAAAATTCTCTGTCCCTGATTCCTCCTCACAGGACTACATCAAAACCGAGATCCACGAGTTCGAGGGGAGCGAGTACCATGGCTGTCTGCAGCTGGTCAACCCCACACACATCCACAACGGAGAATACACGCTGGTGGCCAAGAACAAGTATGGCCAGGATGAGCAGAGGGTCTCTGCTCATTTCATTGACCATCCTGACATTGGAAGCACAGGTCCGTCTCTCCCGTCTGTCTGTCAGTCTTTCCTTCCATGAACTTCTTGATCGTTCGTGGAACAATTTAGCCCCATTTCCACTGTAGGGTCCGACCCAGAACTAGAACCAGAACTTTCCAGAACCAAGAAACGTTAAAGAATCTGTGAAGTTCCGGGACCAAGTTCTGCTAACGTTTCCATATAAGCAGAACTAACTGGGAAGGTCCCAAAAAAAAAGAGCAGCAGTGCTGCTGGCCCCGCCCATAGGTTCCCAGAACTCAAGTTTAGTTCTACCACTTTTTGTGGTTACATGTTCAGATACTGGATTCTGATTGGCTTAAAACAGTGGTAAATCAGTCAACAACCTTGAGTTGGCTCATGGACCCCGCCCACTGAAACAATTAATGATTGTAACTAAATAACCTTGCAAGTTACAACTGTGTTTTCTTTCATTTATATGGTAGAAGTGGTAGAAAAGCAATTTCACCTCGTGCCACAACCCTGAAACAGTGGTAAATCAGCCAAGAACCCACCCCCTCTCATGGTAAATGGCTTACTTCTACCTCAGGAGCAGGACCGAAAAAAGGTTCCAGGAACCTCGTCTTTAACCGGGCGGCCGTGTGCAATGGAAACAAAACCAGAACAAAAAAAATAGGTTCAGGTTCCTGAAGTTACTGGTTCCACCTTGCAGTGGAAAAGGGGGCTTTTGTGTTGCTTGCCATTTGTATGACTAAACAGTCTTTTTTTTTTTTTTTTCTTTCTTTCTTTCTTTCTTTCAGAAGAACCCAACTACTATTGTAAGTAATGGAGTTGAAACACTGACTTGCTTCATTCAGGTATTTGTATTGAATTATGTAAGACAGGGGTCTTCAACGTTCTCAGCCCAAGGACCCCTTAGCTGAGAGAGACATGAAGCAGGGACCCCCTCTGCATATTGTATGAATGTGTGATACAGATTTTCATTGATTTCATAGATTCACGAACGTGTTTGACAGCACAATCTGTTCCGTGTTAATGTGTTGTTTTTTTTTCCAGACTTTTGACTACTTAAACCGTCATTACTTACTAAACCTGACCTTTCACTTTGTACTTTATACCTCTACACCGAACCTATTTGCCGAAAATAGCCGATCTACAAGCTCTCAACGCCTCGCGTTTGCGAGGCGTTGAGAGCTTGTAGATCTGCTATTTTGGGCTGAAGTTCTCCTCAGAATTTGGAATGCGAGGGTTCAAGTTGTTATTTTTTTTTTAAGAATTATCCTATCACACAAAGATCTGGCGGCCCCCCCCCCGTAGTAACCCTGAGGACCCCCTAGGGGTCCCGGACCCCCTGTTGAAGACCCCTGATGTAAGATATGAAATAGAACTGGTTTGATACCATGTTTATCTCAACTGGGTCACAGGCCACAGACCCCCGTATGAATCCATGTTAATCTCTGGGACCCCATTCTACACCGACACACCCTCAGTTGATACCATGTTTATCTCTGGGACCCCATTCTACACCGTCACACCCCCAGTGTACGAAGGTGTGTACTCTCTCTGGTGGTCCCCAGACCTCATGTTGAGAACCAGTGGCATAGATCAGGGGTTTTCAAAGTGGGTGACGGGGCACCCTGGGGTGCCGCGACGGCATTGCTAGATATATTTGATAATATTTGAAATGTATTTTCAAATTTGCACATTCTTTCGTAAATTAAAGCCCTGCCTTAAGTTGTCATATAAGACCGTTGCACAAAAACTAGTGGAAAATAGCAGAACTACAAGAACTACAATTATATAAACATATATTTAGTATAATTTTTTACTTGAAGTACAAAGTTATTTTCAGTCAGTTCTAACCAAAATGGCTATATTATCTCGCTTTCCTTGCAACATAATCGCTAAAATATGCTATAAATAAAAGGTGCTGGGAGTGAAAATTATGAATATAATAATGCCTCGGATGAAAAATATATTTATAGGGGTGCCCCGAGCCGAAAAAGTTTGGGAACCCCTGGCATAGACAGTTACCGTAAATGAAAGTGGCATAAAGAAAACATTGGATGAAGTGATAACCGTGATAATCTTTCTTGTCCTGTGTTGTTTTGTGTCTCTTTCACGCTGCCTCACAGACACCACCGGTACGTCAACGTAACACAACATGGCTAACTGTCTGTCACCCAAGCAGTGTTGTTTTTGACTGCAAATTTTGATTTAGTTTTAGTCATAGTCTTTTGAAAAAATGTCTTTTAGTTGTAGTCATAATTTAGTCTCCTGAAAAGTTTTAGTTTTAGTCTAATTATAGTCGACTAAATATCATAAGATGTATTTTGGCAGGCCTTGATGGCCTCGTAATGACTGATTTTACACTTGGTTGCGTGCTGAAAATAGCCGATCTACAAGCTCTACGCTCACAACGCGTCGTGCTGCGACGCGCTGTGAGCTTGTAGATCTGCTATTTTCAGCGCGCAACACCTGAGAGCAACCAAACATAAAATATCTCTCTTCTCCACTAGTCCCTCACGTTTTAGTCTAGTTTTTATTTTGTTGACGAAATTGTCAATATATTTAGTCTTAGTTTTAGTCACCATAGCTTAGTTTTTATTTTGTTTTTATTTAGTGAAAACGAAAGTTTTTCGTCATAGTTTTAGTCGACGAAATCAACACTGCACCCAAGAAGCCCCATCTGTGACCTCACCGTCACTGTAGCTCTGCTGCTGCAGTATTCTTTGACTTTGACTGCCATAGTTTTGCCAAGGCTTTTGCCTATTGCATTTACCAGATTTTCAGGGTCTCTGTCCGTGCGTGCGGCGTGTATCCATTGTGTGCGCGGGGGTTCCCGTTCACGGCCCGACCAACGTCTTTTCTTTCACGCGGAAAAGAAAAAATACAACCGCAATAATCCATATGTAAGTTATGGTCCATAGTAAACAGGCCGTTTTGACCAAACGCGCAATATGGGAAAAGAAGCCGAGATATGCATTTGTCTGCAGCCAAGATGAATACAATTCTTTATTTCTTTTCTCGGCTGAATACAATTTTACCAGCCCGTTTTTATAGAGACATCCAGAGGAACGCGACAATACCTGATACTTTCACATTTATGATACTGCAACATATATTGTCTCTTCAACGGGTCACGGGTCAATGCACTGCGTTTACCATTAGTTGTTTTCAGAATTCATTATAAGTGGACCATACAGAAAACAAAACTAAAAACAAGCTTAGTTCAAATTGTGCCAGAGAATAGTAAATGACGACTGATGCATTATGCATCTGCATCAGACGCACTAGGTAGCTGTCCAAGCATCAATATGATGACTTAAATAGGTCAAAATTATGTTTATTCACCCCAACGCCCAATTCTAGATGGCAACACTATATAATGTCTATATAGAGTCCTGGGGCTACAGCACAGCTAAGGGTGAGATCAAAGATGGGGCCAATATTCCAACAGTTACTACACCAAGAAAGACAAATCATTGGAGAGAGAGCAAATACAGGATAACGGCTAAATACGCGAAGGAATGAAACAAAGAAATTTGCAGACAAAATTGGAATGGAAAGAATATAGCATTTAAGCTGATAAATGGGTTCTCTTTTCTGTTGTTTTGTGTCTCTTTCACGCTGCCACACAGACACTACCGGTAGGTCAACATAACACAACATGGCTAACTGTCTGTCACCCAAGAAGCCCCACCTGTGACCTCACCGTCACTGTAGCTCTGCTGCTGCAGTATTCTTTGACTTTGACCGCCATAGTTTTGCCATAACTAATGTAGATTACTGCCAAGGCTTTTTCCAATTGTATTTACCTGGCTTTCGGGGGCTCCGTGCATGCAGCGTGTATCCATTGTGTGCGCAGGGATTCCCGTTCACGCCTTCACGGCCCGACCAACGTCTTTTCTTTCATGCGGAGAAGAAAAAATACAACCGCAATGATCCATATGTAAGTTATGGTCCATAGTAAACAGGTCGTTTTTGACCAAACTCGCGATATGGGAAAAGAAGCCGAGATATGCATTTGTCTGCAGCCAAGATGAATACATTTTCTTTTTTTTTTCTCAGTGGAATACAATTTTACCACCCCGTTTTTACTACAGACATCCAGAGGAACACGACAATACCTAATACCTTCAAATTTATGATACAGCAACATATTGTCTCTTCAAATCACAGGTCAATGCACTGGGGTAACCATTGGTTGCTTTTCAGAATTCATATGTGGACCATACAGAAAACAAAAGTAAAAACTAGCTTAGTTCAAATTGTGCCAAAGAATAGTAAATGATGATAGATACATTACGCATCTGCATCAGACGCAATAGGTAGCTGTCCAAGCATCAATATGATGGCAACACTATATAATGTCTATATGAGTCCTGGGGCTACAGCACAGCATAGGGTGAGATCACAGATGGGGACAATATTCCAACAGTTACTACACCAAGAAAGCCAAATCATTGGAGAGAGAACTAATACAGGATAACGGCTAAATACGTGAACTTGGAAGTAATGAAACGAAGAAACGAGCAGACAAAATTGGAATGGAAACAATATAAAATTTGAGCTGATAAATGGGTTCTCTTTCTTGATTGGAGACATTGGTGACCCACCTGAACATGTATGTTGCATTGCATTTACTCAAGAGATGGAGAGAGGGGGAGACCCCTGTTTCTCTCTCATGTCCTGATAAAGATGATATTCTTACAATAGACAGGTTTCTTGTTTACAAACATTGAGACTAAATGCAGAGGTGACTGTATCATGTAATCAATTCCTACCAATCCCCAAACCTGTTGTTTTGGGGAGCGCTGGTTTCATTGGCTAATTTTGGTACCGACCTGCGCACACATCTAGTTCTTATCAGTGTAACGTGGACCAGAAACCCGTCCATAATAAATGAGTTAAAGTCACGTGCAGTATTTGTTTCTGTGCAATAGAAGGAATTAAGAGTTGTCCCTTGCCATTACATGTGCTGTGTTTGGTATATTTTCTCAGACTCGCCCCTACCCCCACTGGATGATAGTATTGCAGTAAGTAATCCGTGCTTTGATTGATTTATTGACATTGTTATTGACAGAAATGCATACCTTAACATATCCGATTCTTTGTCCTATATGGCAGTGTTATGCTAAAGTAGTGAAAGTAGTAGTGCCTACAAGCTCACAACGTATTTATTTTGTGAAGCTTGTATATCTATACAAGGGATGGGATGATAATCGTTATTATCGTTTATCGTGATCGTGAAAACATTCACAATAATCGTATCGTGGAGATTTAAGTTTATCGTGAAATTATCCTCCGTCATGCAATGGGATCGATTCACCTTTTATTTGCCGAGCTGCATATCCAGTACCACTTAAACCCTCTAGAATTGGTCAAACGGGCCTGGATATAACATACTTTTTTCACTCTCTACCAAATCTCTTTTGCCAAAAAATAGCCGATCTACAAGCTCACAATGCGTCGCAACGCGACACATTGTGAGCTTGTAGATCGGCTATTTTTCGGCAATCGTTCCACCCCAGGATAATGGATGTTGGGGATAGTTTGATTATCCCAATAATATCGTAAATCGCAATATCTTTGGTCACAATAATCGTTGACATGACATTTTCGTATCGTCCCGTACCTACTGCTAACAGTGACGGTCGGTCAAAATCTTTTTACGCATTCATTCAATGTCAGATATGTTTACTATCTTACAACTGATTTTGTTTTTGTTTTTCTGCGTAGGTTTACGTGGTGGTGGGCATTGCCGGTGTGGCCCTGACAGGATGTGTTCTGATGGTCATCATTCTCAAATATGGACGGAACTCCAAGTTTGGCCTGAAAGGTAAATGTTCTTAATATCCACCTGTTTCCGGGGAAGTTTACTGGAGATTATATGGACCACACTTCCGGTTTAACAGCAGACATACAAGCTCACGTCGCGTCGCAGATGCAGCCCGTTGTGAGCTTGTGAATCACACTCGGCTGCGGCGCCGGGAGCTCGGTACAGCGTCTGCGCAATGCACTATGGGGCGTTGGAAACCCGTGGATAGAACAAGGTTTTTGTGTGTAGTCTCTGCGTGTCATTTTCAAAACATTTTGAAAGTGAAAGTGGTTAAGTCTCTTGTGGGTTCTATAAGTATCAAACCAATGAAAAGTATTAACTGGTGAATAAATAACTACTTTGGATCCATTAGAACAGGCGTAGGCGACCTACCAACATTGGGACAGGGGAGGGTGATCACTGGCACACTGGCAGAAGCGTCAGAGAGAGGTTTTACACCTGTAAAATAAAAGATGTGTCAGTTAAATTAAGTCCACTCACATTCTGCTATACTGATTAGATCCCGCACATTCATTCAAACTGATAACTCTGACTGGGGAGGGAGTCTGGGATTTATAGGTGAGGTTTTTATCAATTTTGCTGCCATTTTAAACATAGCTGTACTAAGCAGCTGCCAAATTGTCCTTACCTTTTAACGTGGGCACGCGCACGCATCGTGCACAATCTGTGCGCGACTCATCTAGTAGACGTGTAGACTCGGTGACAGCTTTCGAATAAAAAAACCCCCATTGAAATAGACATATCCGTTGCCACGCTGTATCCCTGCTTATCCGCCAGTGTTTACATGAAAAAACATTGGAAAAAGCCAGCTGTGCGCTATGGTAACACGTGGACACATTCGCGCACATAGCAGACGATATGTGCGCAGATCATATGCCAGGCGGGTAGAGGAATCAAACAGCTACAAAATAAATAAAAAAACGCGTGAAAAAAATACCATTCTATGGCCATGCAGTCAGCTCACTTGTTTACAATGAAAAGCTATGCGAACGGAGCTGCGATTGGACGTCAGACCGGATATGGAAACCTAGATCCGGTCCAAACGGGAAATACGACCGGATACAGTTAGGGGGCGGGCCTAAAGTCTCCGAAGCGGCATACAGCGATCATACTTTTAATCGTTTCATAATGATTAAAGCTAATTAAATCTTCGGCCTCCTCGGGCATCGCAGAGTGGTACAGCGGGAAATCTCCGGTTTCGACGGGGATCGCAGAGTATGAGTTAAAGGTGAGGTTTTTGCTCTGTGTCTAATGATCATTACATCCTGATGTTAAAGAAGAAAAAACTTAAAGATAAACAAACTGAAAAATAAAAGTCAAGATCAAAATCATTGGAAATATCTCATTTGTATGTTTCATGTCATGTCATATTTATTACTTAATGTTGATATGGCACACTGACTATCAAGAAAATGAAAACATGGCACTTCATGTCAAACAAGGTTGCTGACATCCAATGTAGTGGAGTTATTTTTCTGTGCTCGCGCCTCTCCGGACCCCCCAGAAGCAAAATTTGAGTTACAAACGTTCGCTTTGAAAATACATATATTCAAAGATTTGCACACATTTTCACGACTTTTTCAAAAATAGCAGATCTACAAGCTCGCAGCGCGGCACTCGGTGCCGCGCTGTGAGCTTGTATATCTGCTATTTTTCACTGGTTAAAGCATTCAATAATTCTAAGCCTAAATGGGTTATTTTTCTGTGCGCGTGCCTCCTCCCCCCCCCCCCCCCAGGTTCCTCCTCCGTCATCAGCAACGACGACGACTCCGCCAGCCCCCTGCATCACGTCTCCAACGGCAACAACACCCCGTCCTCCTCGGAGATGGGACCGGACGCCGTGATCATCGGGATGACAAAGATCCCTGTCATCGAGAACCCACAGTACTTCCGCAACCCCGGCAGCCTGATGAAACCGGACACGTGTGAGTTATACTGCCGCGCTCGGCAAAATGTCTGGTAACCCGCTCCTTTTCTGATAAATCCATGCAAGGCGGGGGTCAGCGCAGCGCCCGGACGCCGTGTTCATAAACAACATCGTCGTTGTCGGGTGAAAAACTTGTATGTCCAAAACCGTTCGTTTTGTATTCATCATTTAAAACAGGGATGCCCACACTTTTTTGACGTGAGATCTACTTTTAAAATGACTAGCTCAACATAATCCAAAATGTTTTAGCTGAGGGAGGGGGGCTTTGGAATAGCAGCACTGGCGTTACATTTCAGACAAACAAACTTACTGTAAGGGGGAAATAAATGGGAAATACTGGGGAAATGTCTTCATCCCATTCTGTGGTAGGTTTTGGGGTTCTTTGTAATGCTACTGACTCTTGAACAAAGTATTGCATTGGAGGCTTGCCTACATTAGAAGCCATGAAGGGAGCTGACAGGCCCTTCTTGATGTCATATTGAAATATTCTTTTTATATTTTAATTATATATATTTTAGGGGCATGTCATGTGGTCTACCTGCACACCCTTGGTGATCTACTGGTAGATCACAATCTACCTTTTGGGCACCCCTGATTAAAAAAATTATTTGAACTAGTGAAAATAGCCAATCTACACGCACACAACGCCTCGCGGTGTGTGCTTGTAGATCTGCTATTTTCACTAGTTTTGTGCAACGGTCTTATATGACGAGGCAGGGCTTTAATATACGAAAGGACATGCACATTTGAAACTTGGAGATACAAGGTTTCTGCTGGACAGAGACGGCGTCCTGCTCGCTGCGTTGTAATGGAGCTACGACTTTGGGTGACTTCTGCTCTGGCAATGTGCAGGCTAAAATGTAGCCGGCCAGTTGTTACAGTGCTTGTTTATTGGTTCAATTGGTTTATTGAAGAGTGAAGAGTGGACACTGGACATTCATTGCACTTACAGTATGGTCACCTTCTTAAAATAATGACCTTTACGTTTTTCAGAAAACTGGAAAAAAAGAAACGTATCCAAAACAAAACTATACGATATTTCTTAATCATTTCGCCCCAAAACATTTATAACATATTCGAGTGTGACTCCGGTTGTGGCAACCACACTGGTTATCATGAGACTGACACAATATGTCCGCATATGGGCATTCCCGGATATGGACTTGGTGACATCAGGGATCTCCATATATAGGCTTAAAAGGGATTGTATTACTGTGATTGCCCTAACAGGTCATCATCTGGGAATACCCATATATGACCTTTTTCTTTTCTTTTTTCTTTTTTCTCTAGTGTGGTTGATTTTGCAGGGCAACCAGACTATAGTTCTTGTCTATTTTTCTCATCATCTGATGAGACCCTTCACCCAATCAGACATCAAGATACCTTGATATATCGGACAGCCGCTGAGCTACGCGCGTGTCGATTGACAGTCAGAAGACGCCGGGTCCGGGGGGCGGGGCTGACAGCAGCATGATGAACGCAAGCTGAACCAAGAAGATGCTGTCCTTTAATAGAAAGAAACATTCATATTCCACGTTACTCTATGCATTTTAAAAAGCATATTTACTGAGCGGCATTGGTCATATAAGTTATTGCCTGCTTCGTCCATCTTCAACCGCTTATCTGGAGTCGGGTCGTGGGGGTAACATTTCCAACTGAGTTTCCTCTCCTGAGCTTTGTTGCACATTCATTTCGGCAACACTGCTGACTGTACCAAGTCTCAAGTAAATTGAGGGCACACCATGCTAGGGATAGAAATTCTGTGCAGTGTTTCGGTCAGGGGTTCTCATAACTTCTCAAACCTTTTTAGGCCGTGACCCCCCAAATAAACATATTTGAACTGGGGACCCCCACCCTGACAAGCAGAATTAATGGCTGCATTGAGACAGCTGGTGGCCTGCAGTAGGTGGCTGTTGCTGCTCTCCAGGCAGCATGGTGTTCAGAGCAGGCTATTCAGTCTGTCCAGCAGACGGCCCACCACCATGCCCGCCTGGGTCATCCATAAATACGGCGGCAACGACGTCCTGCGGTTCACCAACAACGCCAGCTTCCCCATCATCCACTATCCCAACGAGGTCATAGTCAAGGTGCACGCCGCGGGGCTCAACCCCATTGACGTCAGCATGAGAGGTGGCTATGGCTCTGCCACCATGTCTATGCAGAGAGATCCTCTGAACATCAAGCAGACAGGCAGTGAGTTCCCTCTCGTCCTTGGAAGGGATGTGTCTGGGGTCATTATGGAGCGTGGCCTTGACGTTAAGTACTTCCAAGAGGGCGACGAGGTTTGGGCTGCAATACCACTCTGGAAGCAGGGTAGCTTGGCTGAGTTTGTGGTGCTGAGTGCCAATAAGGTGTCCCGTAAGCCAAAGTCGCTGAGTCACATGGAGGCGGCAGCCATGCCATACGTGGCTGCTACAACTTGGTCATGTCTGGTCAACACTGGTGGGCTTACCAAGGAGAACTGTGCCAAGAAGAGAATTCTGATTCTGGGAGGCTCAGGTGGAGTGGGAACGTTTGCTACACAGATGACAAAGGCATGGGGAGCCCATGTGACAGTGACATGCTCCCAGAATGCAGAGCGGTTGGTGAGAGGACTGGGAGCTGACCATGTGGTGGACTACACTGCTGGGCCGGTTGAGCTACCTCTAGGTGCACTGGAGAGATTTGACCTGATCCTGAACAACGTGGGTGGCGACACAGAGCGATGGGCGCTGGGCCTGCTGAAGCCATGGAGCGGCTCCAAGTACATCACCCTGGCCACGCCCCTCCTCCAGAACACCGACACGCTGGGCATCTGTGACAGCATGCTGCAGACAGGGGCCACCGTGGCCACCAAGGCCCTCAAGCACCTTCATAAAGGCGTCCACTACCGCTGGGGGTTCTTTGCACCCAGTGGTCCTGCTCTGGATGACATCTGTGAAATGGTGGATGCAGGAGGACAGATCCGGCCAGTGGTGGAGGAGCAGTTCACCTTCTCTCAGGTTCCCAAGGCCATGGAGAAGGTGGAGCAGGGTCAAGCCAGAGGCAAGACTGTCGTCCAGGTCATAGGAGGTGGAGGACCCCAGTCATTTTTTGCAAGTCCTGGACAGTGTGCGGGACCTCTCTCTTTGTGTGCAATCATTCAAGATCCCCCATAACTCTTGAGAGCCCACAAATAGAAACAAATGGTTCCATTTTACACGCTCAGAGTTACAGACCTGTAAGGGTGCAGACCCCCCCAAGGAGCCCAGCACTTTGAGAACCACTGTATATTGCATACTACTACAGAATGTGCAGGACTTATGACAGCTTTACAAATGCGAACACAATGTTAATTTAACCCTGAGAGTGTACAAATGTACAATATAAATTAACTTTGTTTAAGGCTTGGGTGCTGAAATTTTAAATTAATAATAAATATTAAGAAAAGATAACAAAAAAAAAGATACCTTGATATTGTGATGTCATCCTTTTCCCCCTCTCTGATTGGCTCCCCATTAGAGTCAATGGCAACCACACTTGCAATTTCCAATTGCATCTTTCTAGTTTGTTTTTGTTTACCTATTATTTATTAATAATATAGCCTATATCCACCTGATCCATATATGCCACATGATCCATATATGGAGCTATATCCATATCTGGAGTCTGTGATGTCAGATGTAGAGGTATTGGCCAGCTCCATGTATGGAGATCTAAGTGATGATCCAGTCGTTTCCATATATGACTATCAGGGGTTTGATAAGGTCAGTGTTGTGATCTTCATACTGTGAACTATGAAGATCCAGCTGATGACAGTCAGCTCCATATATGGAGAGAGAGACACACACACAGATGGGTGGTGGAAGTGGTTTGGTTGTTTGACTGTCAGAAGAAGAGCATGAGGTGTGAGGTGCCACCATGTGCCTCACAAGGCGCAAGGATCCCTTAGGGAGGGGTGAGGTGAGGAGAGGGGTAAGGATCTAGTTCTATAAATAGGCAACCACACTTTCTCACAATTGCACCTTTCTAGTTTGTGTTGTGTCAGACCAGAGCTCTATATAAGGTGTAGCAGACGATTAAAGAGTAAAGAGAAAGATATAGACAGAGACACAAAGCAGGATGGGGTTGTGTGGTCGTTTTATCATATTGATCAATCACGATGTTCACCAAATTTGAAAGGAAGTCGCCTCGGGTCAAAGGATTGAGTTTTCACCCCAAAAGGCCTTGGATTCTTGCAAGTTTACACAATGGTGACATCCAGCTGTGGGACTATCAGATGGGGACATTGATTGACAAGTTTGAAAACGAGCATGATGGTCCCGTCAGGGGAATTGATTTTCACAAGCAGCAGCCTCTCTTTGTGTCTGGAGGAGATGACTATAAAATTAAGGTTTGGAACTACAACCTGAAACGTTGCCTCTTCACTCTACTGGGACACAAGGACTACATCAGAACCACCTTTTTTCACCACGAGTGCCCATGGATTCTGAGTGCCTCAGATGACTGGACCATTCGTATCTGGAATTGGCAGTCCAGAACCCAGGTCTGCCTGCTGAACGGTCATAACCACTATGTGATGTGCGCCCAGTTTCATCCCTCTGAGGACCTGGTGGTATCTGCCAGTCTGGACCAGACCGTGCGAGTGTGGGATATCTCCAGTTTCCGTGGCAACTCTGGCACTGATTTATTTGTACCCTCTGGTCCGGTGGTCAAGTATATTCTTGAGGGTCATGACCGTGGGGTCAACTGGGCAGCCTTCCATCCCAGCCTGCCTCTCATTGTATCCGGAGCCGATGACCGTCAGGTCAAAATCTGGAGGATGAATGGGCCCAAGGCATGGGAGCTGGAAACATTCCGTGGTCACTACAACAACGTGTCCTCTGTACTCTTCTACCCACGCCAGGAGCTCATCCTGTCTGTCTCTGAAGACAAGAGCATTAGAGTGTGGGACATAGCCAAGAGGGCGGCTATCCAGATATTCCGCAACAACCACTATGGCCGCTTCTGGGTCGCTGTGGCCCACCCCAACCTCAACCTGTTTGCTGTTGGTCATGACGATGGTATGCTGGTGTTTAAGCTGGAGCGTGAGCGGCCAGCCTATGCCGTCTATGATAACATGCTGTATTATGTCAAGGATCACTTCCTCCACCGGCTCAACTTCAACAGCAGCAAGGATACTGCTATCATGCAGCTACGACGCAGTGGGTCAAAGTTACCCATCTTTAACATGTCTTACAACCCTGCTGAGAACGCTATACTGCTCTGCACCAGGACGAACAAACCGAAGGGCATTATCTACGACCTGTACTCCATTCCCAAAGAGAGTGACTCTCAGAAACCCAACACCCCTCCGGGGCATTGGTCCTTTGGTCTAACAGCTACCCGTCTAACAGCTATCTGGGTCACCGGGAACAGATTTGCTGTCCTGGACCACTCGCACTTGATGATTAAGAACCTGAAAAACGAGGTAGTGAATACGGTTCCAGTACCAGGCTGTGAAGAGATTTTCTATGCCGGCATGGGCTCTCTGTTATTACTGCGCGACTTAGATGGCATCAAGCTGTTTGATGTGCAACAGAAGCACTCGCTGGCCACTGTCAAGATTGCCAACGTCAAGTACGTGGTGTGGAGTGCAGACAGCAGTCACGTGGCCCTTCTTGCTAAACACACCATCATGATTTGTAACCGTAAACTGGAGTGTCTATGTAACATCCATGAGAAAATCCGGGTGAAAAGTGGAGCTTGGGATGAAAGTGGAGTCTTCATCTACACCACCTCCAACCACATCAAATACACACTCACCTCTGGTGACCATGGCATCATCAAGACTCTTGACTTGACCATCTATGTGACCCGTGTAAGGGGGAACAGTGTGTACTGCTTTGATCGGGAGTGTCGTCCATGCATCCTGACAATTGATCCCACAGAGTACAACTTCAAACTGGCCCTGGTCAACCGCAAATACGAGGAGGTGCTCCACATGGTACGTAACGCCAAGCTGGTGGGCCAGTCCATCATAGCCTATCTGCAGAAGAAGGGCTACCCTGAGGTGGCGCTTCACTTTGTCAAGGATGAGAAGACTCGCTTCAGCCTCGCTCTGGAGTGTGGTAACATCGAGGTGGCACTGGAGGCAGCCAAGAGCCTGAGTGAGTGTGGCTACTGGGAGCGTCTGGGTGAGGCGGCCCTACTCCAGGGACACTACCAGGTGGTAGAAATGTGCTACAAGAAGACCAAGAACTACAACAAGCTCACCTTCCTCTACCTCATCACCGGCAACCTGGCCAAGATTCGCAAAATGATGAAGGAAGGCAGCATGAAGAAGGACATGAGTGGTCACTACCAGGCAGCTCTGTATCTGGGAGATGTCAGGGAGAGAGTCTGCATCCTCAAGGACTGTGGACAGAAGTCTCTGGCCTACCTGACTGCAGCCACTCATGGAATGGATGAAGAGGCTGAGGCCCTGAAAGATACCTTTGACCTAGAGAAGGAGACAATGCCAGATGTGGATCCTAACGCTCAGCTGTTGCAGCCCCCTCCTCCCATCTACCCTATGAACACCAACTGGCCTCTTCTTAATGTCTCCAAGGGCTTCTTTGGCGGAGACATCGCAGTCAAGGGCACGGCAGGACAAAGGACGGCTGACCTGAACATAGATGCTCCTGGAGAAGGCTGGGGAGATGATGAAGATTACATGGATGCATGCCAAGAATGGAGTTGAAGTGGGAGTGGTGGAGGAGGAGGGAGAAGGCTAGGTGCCGGAGGAACTGAATATTCCTATTCCTATATTAAGGCTGGAAATGTTCCTTGAACTGCTCTGAACACTGTCATTCAGAGCAGGTGACTTCTGCTCTGACAATGTGCAGGGTGCAGAGTGAAGAGTGACGCTGGACATTCATTGCACGTATCGTCCTTCTTAAAATAATGTAATGTAATAATGTAAGTTTGTCAGAAAACAGAAAAAAAACAGATCCAAAACAAAACTCTATTATATCTCGTAATCATTTTGCCCAAAACATTTATAACAATATATGACTATTGACATAAAAATAACACTGTCTGTCTGTCAGTTACGTAACATAAGAGGATTAGATATTGTAAATCTGAATTATTTACTGAATTACTCCAGACTCTTATAGGCCATTATACTAAAAGGAGCAGGAACAGCATAGAGATATAGGCGATTTTACCAGGTGGCCAGTGTCATGAAGAGATGATTTAGGCAAAAATAAGAATTTCCCCAAAAGCATTACGTAGGCCATTATTTTAAGAAGGTGATGATATGATATCAAGAGACATACATAGGCATATGTATGCATGCGTATTTCATTTCAAACCTTTATTTATTTATGCTAGAGAGGCGCGCTGAGGTTACCCACAGTACCTTCACAATGTTGAGAAGCACTGAGAAATAAAAGTAGACTGAAAACAGATACGTACAGATACACAATGGTGTGTGTGTCTGTGTGATCATAGATCTCAACTGCGCAAAAGATGGCACTGAAACAAGTTCTAAAATGCATTGAAGGGCATTCCAGGCATTAAGAGAGAAAGGAGAGTTGCCATTCTCAGTGCAAACCCGGGGGACCTTTAAGTAAAAGCCATTTGATCTTGCATATAGCTCACAATTTGTTCCAAGACAACATCCCAGACAGATAAGCAGGATGTTTCCCAATGAGGGTTTTGAAAATAAGTGAATAGCAATGATTGTTGCATTCGCCTCCCTGTAAGAGAAAGCCAACCAAACATACCATAAAGAGCACAAGTGATGAGTGAAGATTCAGTGCCTCAGCCGGTAATAAATCTAATAGCAGAGTGATAGACCAAAATCCAGAGGCTTTGGGGCTGATGCTGCAGCAGCATTCATACTGTATACTATTACTCACTATTATCCAAAGCTGATAAGAATTTGCGAACAACAACACATACAGCACACACACGCATGCACGCACACTCACGCACACACATTCATTCATTAATTCCTACACACATACATTCATAGTAAATATAATCTTAAGTGTATTTGTTGCATGCAGGGGTCGTCACCATGCTGGCTTGTGGTGGACATTTTCCTCATGCAAAATGGGTGGACAATAATATTACCAGAAACACAAGGAGCTGTATAGCCCTGAATGAACATAACAGGTCTGTAACTCTGAGACTGTATAAATGGAACCAAATGGACCCGTGAGGGTTCCATTTGTACACTCTCAGAGTTAATGGACTCATAATGTGCCATATTAAATCAGTGTCATACTGTCATTAGGCTACATATTCTGAGGAAAACCTGGAGACTTGACGTTCTGTCAGTAATAGGTATTATGATAAATAAAGAACATTATAATGGTGTGTAAAAGTAAACAGAAAAACTAAAATTTGCCACGGAGAAGGACAGTGTCTTTGCTACGGACATATTTGTCTGTGTACGGACATATGGATGATGACCCCTATGTATTTGTTGTATGCCTTTATTAAGTGGTTCCGTCTCACCTTGTGTCACAGTCGTCCAGCACATCAAAAGACACAACATCGTGCTGAAGAGGGAGCTTGGAGAAGGAGCCTTTGGGAAGGTCTTCCTGGCCGAGTGCTACAACCTGACGCCTGACCAGGAGAAGATCCTGGTGGCCGTGAAGGTACGCGTCACTGTTTGATTTTGACAGCCGACTTTGATTTAGTTCATTATTTTATACTTTAGCTAGTGAAAAATAGCAGATATATAAGCTCACAGTGTGGCACCGAATGCCGCGCTGCGAACTTATAGATCTGCTATTTTTGAAAAATCATGAACATTTGTGCAAATCTTTGAACATTTGTAACCCAAATATTTGCTTCTGGGGGGTCCCTGATACATAATATTTTGAGACAGGGGTCGTGGCCAAATACATATAATTCTAGGGGTCCAGTGACGTAGAAACATGCATTTTTCAAAAACCTTAGAAGGATTTCGAAGGCATTCATAGAATCGTGTCAAAAATATCCAAAGACTTGCACAAATTTTCAGGATCTTTCAAAAATAGCAGATCTACAAGCTTGCATATCTGCTATTTTAAAATAATGGTTAAACTAATGGTTAAAGTAAAGACCTGACATCACTCATTCCTCCCCTGGTTCCCGGAAGTAATTTCTCTATGGAGACTATCATTGGGTCATCTTAGAATCGTCTCATATAAGAACCGCGGTCCAAAAATAAACAAACTATCTTGCCGATATTGTGGGGGAAAAATATCTATTTTTGGGAGGAAGTGGTTCCATTTTGACACCCTCTGTTGTATTCTCAAATGACGCCTCTGCAGGAAGCTATAATAATCAATAGACTTGTCAGTCAATCAATTAAGCACTTAAATCCTATACTTAGTGGACCAGAGTCTCCCAAGGGATATAGCCCACCCATAAATTAATTAATACATTTACCCAAAAGTGTATTCGCACTGGGCGGACTCGTCGCCTCAGAAAACAAGGAAGTGATCAAATAGAATGCATTTTCGGTTACTGCATCATCTATTACTCGCTTCACATGTCTTCAAAACATTCTTGAGAGCAACTTTTAGTTATTGCGACCGTAGGTCGCATTTACTATCAAAACCTCCACCGGCTGTCCGTGCGTCAGTCACACGTCACACTTTTGCCCTGCTCATATCTCCACAACCGTTGCCCCCATCCACGCCAAATCTTGCACACACACTCCTGACCTGCCAAACTACTACCTCCAAGGACCCCCGCAGCTCCAGGGACCCCCAGGTCCCTGGGGGACCCCCAGGTCTAATTTTGCCCTGCTCCTATCTGCACAACCGTTGCCCCCATCCATGCGACATTTTGCACACACACTCCTTACCTGTCAAACTACAACCTCCAAGGACCCCCGGAGCTCCAGGGACCCCCAGGACCCTGGGGGACCCCCAGGTGTAAAAAATGACCAAATGTGCAAAAATGACCAAATGACCACCCCAACGGGGCTGCTCACGGGGAATTCCTGGGGACCACCCACTCCTGGTGCTCCAGAACGGATGCAAAAGTGGTGGCGCCCCCAGTGGAGGACCCCCTCCACTGCAGCTCACATAAAATGCCGTAACTCCTACAGATTTTGCCCTAAAATCACGAAAATCACTACACAGCATGTCTACACTCATGTCATCAACATGGATCAGGAAGATTTAGGAAAAACAAATTTTTGCCCTATTTGTGGAGATAAGCGACCTACGGTCGCTTATCTCCCGATTAGGGAGTCTTACTGGTACATGATAAATGTGTGTTTTTTTTACATGGCTGTCATGTTGGATATACGGCATACAAACCAAGCAGTGCAGCAGGTGCTCTGAGGCTTAGATTAGACCAGTGGTTCTCAACCTGTGGGTCGGGACCCCCAGGGGGGTCTCCAAATTATTTTGGGGGATCCCCAGATGATTAACCTAATGTGCGACATTGTTTTCTCACTCAACAGTGAACAAACCAACATAAAATGTAAGTGTATAGAGAGTATCTGCACATTTCTAAAGTGACAATTTAAGGACTTTTTAATACCTCAGGCAGAAATTGTGAAAATAGCCGATCTACATGCTCGTTGTGAGCATGTAGATCTGCTATTTTCACAATAGAACTGTGTTATACAAAATGTAATGCCTCAACCTTTAGTGCTCGTCAGGGTGGGGGGTCCCCAGTTCAAATATGATTATTTAGGGGTCGTGGCCAGAAAAGGTTGAGAACCACTGGATTAGACAGCAGTCTGTTATAGAGCTCATCTGTCATTATTCAGAAATAACACACAGCTGAATTCAGCGATTGACCAATCAAGCATTCAACCAAGCTGTGTAATAATGTTAGTTAAAGCTTTATATTCTGATAGTAATCATTGTTATAGAATGTTTGTTCAGTAGCCCTTTAGTAAGCACAAACTGCATTTTCAGGTGGGTCACCAATTTCGTCCAATCAGGGAATGGAACCGATTTATCAGCTTCAATTTGATATCGTTCCCGTTCCAATTTTGTATGCTCATTTCTTTGTTTCATCATTTCCAATTTCACATGTTTAGCATGTAACCTGTATGGCTTCACTCGCATGATTGGATGAGTCTCTATAGGGACTATCTTCTACACTGTAGAAAAACCATTGCTGTAGGGTCTGCAGCAGTGGTTTTCAAACTTTTTCATATCATTTGAGCCACAGACCACCATTTGATGAGATGTAGCCTCTCAGACCCAAAACGTTGAATATTTTGTTATTGTTGGATAAGATCTTGTCCACAATTCCATGCCGTATTGATGTGGTACCATAAGAGAGGCAAAAGAAATGTTGATCAAAATAAAAAAAATAAAAATTCTCTAATTGTGTAGATTTCTTATTAAGTAATGCAAGTGCTTAACCATGATTTAACTCTTGAGATTGTAAAATTAAACCAAATGGACATGTGCACGTGTGTGTGTGTGTGTGTGCGTGCGTGCGTGCGTGCGTGCGTGCGTGCGTGCGTGCGTGTGTGTGCGTGCTCAGACGCTGAAGGAGGCCAGTGAGACGGGCCGCGCTGACTTCTACCGCGAGGCGGAGCTCCTCACCAACCTGCAGCACGAGCACATCGTCACCTTCTACGGGGTGTGCGTGGAGAGCGACCCGCTCATCATGGTGTTTGAGTACATGAAGCACGGAGACCTCAACAAGTTCCTCAGGTAGGCCTGGAGCGGCATTCCACTGACCCTTGACATTTCTTTTTTATTATTATTTTGGGGTGGGTTTCTTCGGTTTTGGGCGGTTGGGGTCCGCTCATTGTTCCACCGGTCCGTTTTTCCGAGTAGCGTTGGCAGGTTAGTTACTTGTCACGGTTACTGAGGTTAGGTTTAGGGTTAGGGTTAGGGTTAGGTTTAGTTCGTCGGCATACCGGCCCCTCTGCATATTGACGCGGACCCTCAATTCAATTATTACATAATCGTCTAATCGCAAATATTTGACATAATCGCAAATATTTTGTCATAATCATCATAATCGTGAATGTTGAAAAATGTTCATACATTTACAGAAATAGTGGAAATAGCAGATCTACAAGCACACAACGTGTCGCAACGCGACGCGTTGTGAGCTTGTAGATCGGCTATTTCCACTATCAATGTTATTTTTTAAGTGGAAAGTTGTCAAATATGTCAGTAATTTCTTTGTACATTTAGGTTATGTGTCAGTGTCACATCTACCATGTGCAACTTCAAAGCCTAAAAGCCGAACAGAAATGTAATTATCAAGGACAAAAACACAATTAAATCGTTAATCGCAATTATTTGAGTGACAATAATTGTCTTGTAAATTGTCATATCGTGACAGCCCTATCCATTAGTACACTCTCTGAGTTGTATACCCATATTAGAGTCCATTTGGTTTCATTAGTACACTCTCTGAGTTGCATACCCATATTAGGGTCCATTTGGTTTCATTAGTACACTCTCTGAGTTGCATACCCATATTAGAGTCCATTTGGTTTCATTAGTACACTCTCTGAGTTGCATACCCATATTAGAGTCCATTTGGTTTCATTAGTACACTCTCTGAGTTGCATACCCATATTAGGGTCCATTTGGTTTCATTAGTACACTCTCTGAGTTGTATACCCATATTAGGGTCCATTTGGTTTCATTAGTACACTCTCTGAGTTGCATACCCATATTAGGGTCCATTTGGTTTCATTAGTACACTCTCTGAGTTGTATACCCATATTAGGGTCCATTTGGTTTCATTAGTACACTCTCTGAGTTGTATACCCATATTAGGGTCCATTTGGTTTCATTAGTACACTCTCTGAGTTGCATACCCATATTAGAGTCCATTTGGTTTCATTAGTACACTCTCTGAGTTACATACCCGTAAGGGTCCATTTGGTTCCTATCATTTAAGCTGGGGACCCCTGGAACTCCCTCAATGACCCCTGCTCATGCCACGAAAGTCTCAAGCACATAAGGTCTTACCTTTGAGTTGTAGGGAAGTTCTGACAGGGAAAAGTGTGCAATTCCTGATAAAATCCAAACTTCTCTCCACTGCAGTCACGTTAGGTTGCATGCTTTGTTTACACTCCACAGGCTGTCACATACGATGGTGTGTCTCATAGAAAAATGCTACTTTAGGGGGGCACCATTTCACAGGTGAACATGCCTCTCCCAATGGGCGGCCCTGCCTGAAGGGTTCACCCGGAATCTTGCATAATAATCACCAGAATTCATGACGTGTTCTGTGATGTTTTTTAGTTTTCTTGTTTTTTTTTACCTTTCCGTTATAACCAGAACAATAATGTATCCTGTAACGTACCTTTTTTAGAAGGATAAAGCCCTTGTTACTGTCCACCACCGGCAGGCACGTGCTCATATAGACATCAACGGGGGCTTGAGCCCCTGCCCTTCCTCCTGTAAAAAGTGCCCTCTCCAGACCATGAATGCAGTTTTTACTATGGTGAAAGAAATGCAAATGCCTTCTTTCCATGCCATACCTGAAGGCAGCATTCAAGAGAATTGAATGCAGCATCTTATGTTGAAAGTATGTGCCCTCTCTGTGTAGAAATCCATGCTGTATCAGTATTGACTTGACTATGCTTAATTCGGTGTGGTACCACGCAACTGAAAATAGCCGACCTCCAAGCTCACAACGCGTCGCAGCGCGACGTCTTATTTTCGATATTTTCCCCAAAAGGCCCTTTTTTAGAAATGTCAGCCCCTGCCTCTCCTAACATTCTCTGCACGTCACCCTGACCCACCGGCAGGTCGCATGGCCCTGACGCGGTCCTGATGGCGGACGGCCAGCACTGCATCCAGGTGGAGCTGACCCAGTCGCAGATGCTGCACATCGCCCAGCAGATCGCCGCCGGCATGGTCTACCTGGCCTCGCAGCACTTTGTGCACAGGGACC